>NC_138380.1:72166349-72194930 GCF_054177405.1 Leptonychotes weddellii | reverse complement strand
GAGGAGAGAGAGATCCCAACACAGGGCTGGGATGGGGATGAGGTTGGCACATCCAGCAAATGGCAAGGTCAGTGGTTGGAGCAGAGTGAGAGGAGGGGGCAAATGTGGGGAGTCACCAGTGAAGTTGTGAGGCAGGTAGAGAAGAGATCATATGGGTGCCTGTTAAGAAATTTCTAAGATATTCCAAATTTGATGAGGACTACTGGAGAGTTTAAGCTGTGGAGTGTGTGATATAATCTGGCATACATTTTGGGAAATCACCTTAGGTGCAGTTTAGAGAAATGACGGTAAAGAAAACACAAGTGGGGGAAGTCCAAGGGCTAGTGAACAGTGTAAAGAAAAAAGAGATGGTGCCTTTGGTCTAATTTCTTGATGGCCACGGGAAGGAAATCCAAATTCTAACTCAGCAAATTAGATGCCCTGTGACATGTTCTTTACTACTTATTGAGTTTCATTTACAGTAAACTTCTTCCTCCCCTTTGTTTTGTCTGTTCATCAGTCTGAACCTTTGCATATTCTGTTTCCTCTATTTAGAAGGGCCTCCTTTTTTCTCTTCATGATCCAACAGAGATTTCACCCTCATGTTTCAGAACCTCCTCTTTGAAACATTTCCTGACACTTCCTGAGAAAGGAGATCTCACCACAGAATCTCATATAGGATAGAACTTCTCTTTTATGCTATATTACAGTATGCTATTTTACGCTATGTTGTTTCAATGGCTACTGAATGGTGTGATTCTTTTCAACTTTACTAGTCTGAGAAAATCAACAGTGTGTAAATTACTGAGCTAAACTTCTTAAACACATATCACTATGAATATCACTTACAAGATTATTCTTTTCAATACAACTAATCCATGCTTATAATGAAGGAATTAATTTAGTTTTTAAAACAGACTCAAAGCATGTCTAGAAATGGGCAAAGAAACCAATTATAAAATTCACATATTAGAATCAAAGTATCCAAAGTTCCAAAAACATTGCCTGTATACAAAAATGGGTCTGCCTTGTGCATGAAATAAAACACTATCTTTGAGTTGATACACAATTCTTCAACATTAAAGCACTGAGTTGGACCAATTGAAAAAAGGAACTACTGAATTGTGCTTCAAGGCTCAATCCACCTAGGATTTTTCAGGCTCAGAAATTATTTAGTAAATTCTACCCAACTTCTTTTGTGATTAGATAGTTAATCAGTATCATTAGCTGTAACAGAACCTACATAAGTCACTGTATCTTTCATTGCACACTTCCAAATCTGAAGTGAATAGTGTGAAAAAAAATTACTGACAACTTCAATCTCTTCTTTAATTGAGTTCATATGAATTAAGGGTACAGGGCCATATATTAAGTAAATGATCAATACACCAACTGGAAAAGCCTATTCTTTCTAAGGACGCAAACCGTAAATAATACTTTAAAGTCCTGTCACAAACCACATTTTCCAAGTTTTCCAAGTAACTCTTTAGGTGAATTTATATGCCACTGCTATAAAAATAAATACCTATACATATATCTAAGTTGAAAATCACTTCTCACAATAGATTTAATTCTAGAAACAAAGCCATAGAAAAAATAACTCTCTGTAAATTGAATGAAATCTCAATGCACCAGTGGTTTCCTGACTTACCAGTTATGACCTCTGCCCCCACATGAAGACAAATTTACTTTGAGGACATACTG
The DNA here is from genome assembly GCF_054177405.1 of Leptonychotes weddellii. Lineage (NCBI taxonomy): Eukaryota > Metazoa > Chordata > Mammalia > Carnivora > Phocidae > Leptonychotes > Leptonychotes weddellii. The sequence continues at coordinate 72,193,247 of NC_138380.1, read as the reverse complement.
TTTGAGAAAATATGTAATAACAAAATGTCACTATGAAACTAGAAAACAGACATGAATTTGTCATTTTTTAATATGCCTATCAAGTTGTCTATATACCTATAAATAGACTTGTAGTCATATTTAACAGCATATTTTTCAGCCCACAGCCAATATTTAATATACATGGGCCAGTGGAAATATAGCAATGTCTCAGAAAAACCTATTTAGGAGCTTCAGGGCTTGAAGACCTAGAGTTCACAAACCAGTAAATTAAGAGAACTTCTAATTTGAACATCTTGTATTAAATTGAACCATCATATTTATCAACAACTTTCTGTTATATATTAGGTTTTTAAAGTAGGATACACGTGTTTCTATAGATGATTATTATCATTTCTTATTAGCTCAGCTAGAGAGAGCTTCACAAATGTGTCTAACATACCTATACATGTTCTTTCTCCTTTGAAGCATACTATGTATTTTTAAATAATTAATCACTATTATTCAAGGAAACATAAAAATTCTTTTTGCTTCTGTAAGCCCTGGGACTAAGGCTTACCTGAAGTTAGATTAAGAAAGTTGCCAGAAACTAAATAAGCATGGATGAACTATGAAATTAAATTACACTTTCATCTGCCTGCCTTATAAATGCTCTTTTGAGCAGTAAATGTCCTAAGTGCAGAAGATATTCTGGCCTGAGGAAGATGAAACTGCTTGGATGATCTCCAAGGACCTTCCCACTAAAGATTTCCAATATCCATGGATCTAAATTTAGGGCCATCCTTTGCCTTCTCTGTTTATGTTCAGTATTTATTCCATTATACTTGAATATGAATATTAATTATACTCACTGAAAGCAACAATTGACAATTAATACTTGGGAGATTTCAAGATTAGAAGCAAACTTTCAATCTCATGAAGTCATAAAGTAATACACTTCTTTCTCATTTTGCCTCACCTAAGATGCTTTCTCTCTTTTTGGTATTTCTAACTGGATGTATACTTCTCTATTTTTTCCCAAATTTCTAATGCAATAGTCCTCACTAAACTGTAGTACTAGGTTTCGGAGGTACCAGGAGCCTCACTGCCTGCTCAGGTCTGCAAACACACGGTTAACATCAACTCATCTATTGTCTTCTAACTGAAAAGAATCACTCTTACCGTGTAGCCCTCGGTATACTGAAAAGGAGCCCTGGAACTTTCATCTGCTGTTGGACTCAGAGGCTTGGGGTCAGACATGGACCGCTGCATCATCTTGGCTGTCTTAGGACTTGCAGGGGGCACTTTAGCCATATCTGGATGCAGTACTTTCTGCGGACTTATATCATCAGGGAGGGGTTTTTCATAAGGTACAAAGGCTGATTCTAAGGCTTTGCCTGGTGAAAGTGGTGAGATGGGTGAATAAAGGACTTTTGGAGATTTGGGTGGGGAAGGAGCCAGCTGTAATGTGGAATCTGCCCGAAGGTGAGATGAGTAACCAATCTCTAAAGGTGTTGGGCGTTTCTTGTCTTTGGGTGGAGATGTGGCACTCAGGTATGGAGGACTCTGTGTGTCTGATTCTGCTTCTGTTTGACATCCTAAACTGCCCCCTTTGTAAGTCTTTTCAGGTGCTGAAATGTGTTTAATTATTTCTACCTTGGCATCCACGCGCGCCCGTACTGACGGTGTTCTTATGGTTCCCACTGGTTCAGTCTGCACAGATATCTCTGCTACTGTTTGAACTGCTATACTGGAGACTTTGGAAAGGGGTTTGGTCTTGTCAGCCTCCGTAGTGCTGTCACCATACTTGCCGACTCGAGCTTTTCTCCTTGCTCTAGTAGGCATATCCCATTCGTCCTGATCTTCATCATCGGTTTGGACGCTCGTATCAACGCTCTTCTTGGTTCTCCTCCTCCGACTCACATAACTCCGATCAGCTGCATCCTCATCGTCCGTCTGTACGCCGCTGTCCACGATCTTTTTAAAGCACCGGGGATCATCGGATTCCCCCATCTCGTCATATTGTCCACGGCCTTTAGCTGCAGAGGTTCTCTTTTTGGGTGGTTTCTCATCTTTTACCACCACGTCTGTCAGAGGTATTTCTGAAACAGTACTCAGGATGCCAGGTGGGGCGATGTACTGAGTAACACCATCAGACTGAACCGTGTACCACCCTTGGCTCTGTGGTATTTCAATCGCCACAACAGCGGAGGCGGTGGTGGTTGCATCCTCTGTTGCCCAAAACTGACTGCCTTCTGGGGCAGCGTACTGACCCTCCAAAATTGCCTGCTCCGTTGTGGTCTGTGGAGAAGCAGTTCCAGAAGGGTCATAGTTATACTGGTAGATCTGGCGAATCTTTTGCTCTTCTAGCTGCTGGTGAAGCTGTTGCTGCAGCTGCTGGATCTGCTCCAGCTGTAACTGTTGCTGAGCTAATGTCTCTTGCCTCATCATGAACTGGGCTTGCCGCTCTTCTTCTTGCTGATAGAGAAGGTGCTGCTTCATAGACTGTAGCTCCTCCAGCTTTTTTTGAACCATGATCTTTTCTTGTTCCCGGAATCTTTGAATTTCCTGACGTTCCCACTCCAGTTCCTCAGCAAAACGCTGCTGCTTAATTTTCTCCAGTTCCAAGAGCTCACGCTCCAAGTCGAGCTGCTGCTGTTGTTTATCTTCTTCGGGGACAATTAAAATAGCACTTTCATCTCCCACCACTTCAGGAAACACTTTAGATGCTGTGGTTAAAGTGGGAACTGAGTCTATTGTCTCAGCAGTAAGAGGTTCCATTGTAAGAGTTTGCAAACTGGCATTGATATCAATACCAGTTGCCGCCACGTCTGTTTCAGATGCACCTGTTGTTAGGAAATATGATCGAGGCATTGGCTGGCTCTGGTGCAGGGGGGATAATGAAGTCACTGCGTCAGCTGTGTGCACAACAGACAAATCCCTCACCATGGTGCTGAAAATGGAGCCAGGCTGTGTGGTAATAGCAAATGTGGAGGGAATTGGAGTTGCTACTGAAGAATAGACAACACCATTAGTTGACCTCAAAACGCTCCCCACACCATACTGGGATCCTGGAGGTGGAGTCATTCTTGCTGTGGAATACTGTGGGGTACTAATCCCAACTTCTGAAATGACTTGTCGTGTTTCTGGATATGGACCTGTAGTCTTGCTTGAATAATCCATTACCTCACCTGAAATATAGGGTAGAGTTATAGTCCAGTTCCCAGAATGAATGATGTTTTTTGAGTTTGAAAGCCCTCTCAATCTTGACGAACATAATGAATGGGACTGCATGCAAATCCACAGGTTAACCTAATTAGATGCGGAATCAAAGCGATGTTGAACATGCAGGCACATGCGGGTGACTTTGGGCAGAACAAATTAAAAAATGAAGGAACGAAAGCACACATGTACTCCGAAATATGTTGCCAAAACATCCAAAGAAAGAGAAAAAGTAACAAAACCGGAAAAGGGACCACATTTTTCATCCTGAAATGAGATGAGGGACACCATACTGACATTTCAAGGAAAGGTCTGCTGCCACATCATACTGACCTGTAGCAATTCTCCCTGAAGTTAGATCTACTGCTGCATCAGTTCCTCCAGAGTAATCAAAAGCATTTTTACTTTTATAGAAAAAATGTCCAGCTTCTGCTAAATTAGTGTCAGACATGGAAGGTTTCATTCCCCCAATCCCTCTATAACCATATGGCCCTGATCGATCGTATTGATAGTGGTCATCCCTATAACCAAAACGATCTTCAGGAAGAGTAGTTGCAGGCTGCTGGGCTGTGCAGCTCCTTCCAAAGGGTAACTTATAAACCATATCACAGCATACAGCTCTTCTTCCTGCAGTCAGATCAACAGGCTTTTCATCATCTTCTATTATTTTGGTCACCACACCTGACGTGGATTCATCCATCGTTACAACAGTTCTGTGAGACTTTGTTGTACTGAGGTCTACTACTTCCCCGTCAGTGATCCCCTGGGATGTGATGCTATCAGTCCATCCATTTGTGACACCAACAGGAGGCACAGTAACAGGTTTTGTAATAGCCAATGTCACTGGGTGTGCCGAAGGACCTAAGGATAAGTTTATTGGTGCGTCCTCCCTAACTGCAGGGAAGGCCTGGCCACTTGGTATCCTGTATGGAGGCTCAGCATGCTTTGATGTAGTAAGCTGGAGTGGTGCTGTTGTTGCATGTGCTGCGCCCGCTAGGCTTTCTGTACCTGTGGTGTAACTTGAACTAGCTGCACACGTGACAACAGTCACTGTCTCAGTGACCAGGGACATAGGCCTTATTACTGATGGAGTAGCACTGAGATTTATAATGGAGGGCTGGACAGCACTAATCTGTCTGCCATAAATGTCACTTGCTGTGGCCTGCCTTTTCATATCCATGGTGGAAGCAGAAAGATCCATACACTTTTCAGTTGCTTTAACTTCTACTTTTGGTACTGTACGCAAATCAATGGCATCCCCAACAAGCTGCACCTTTCCGTTTTCCTTATGCTGACGCTTCTCTAAATGTAGGTTATCTAGAGCAAGAGGCTCTGGAGGAATTGAGATTGAGACACTGCTGAGACCAACACTAGGAATTGCACTTCTGGCTGCTGAGACCTCAGCCTTAGAAACTTCAGTTGTAAAAAACTGTGTCACTGAAGTTGGGGCTGCCTGAAATGAAGACAGTGTTGTGACAGGGAGAGCAGAAAATGTCTCCAGAGCTCCGGAGATGTAAAAGCTCTGTTCTGAAGAACTTGGCATTCCTGCAGTTGTTAAAGGAGAAACTATAGAAAACACTGGTTCGATGGAAATCAGGTCTTTGGGGGGTGATCCCAGGGGCCAACTGGTAATTGCTTGACTAGCTAAAGAATCTGTTGGAGTTCCAGGTTCAGAAGGCAATGTGATAACCACGTAGGTTTCCACGAGGGATTTGGAAAATCTTGGGGAGGACTTGTTAGAGTGAGGGGAAAGTGGGGAAGTAGGGGAAGGTAATTTATAATCTGCTGAAGACACTAAATTTAGTGTCAAATTTGAAGTTAAAGATAGACCTGTCGGTTTGGGGTGTGTATCTGCTGATTTTTGTGGAGTTACTGGAAGCTGAGGAACTGCTGGTTTAGGGGCAATTGGAGGTTTACTTGGCTCAGGTCTGTGTGTAAATACAAGTCCAGATGGGATGGAAGATGGTTTAGGAGGAACAGGAGGAGGTGCAGTGGTACATATTTTTGTTATAGGTAACCCACTACTTCTTGGAATAGCTGTGGCCTCTATTGTAGTAACAGCATCAACTAGAGGTGTAGCTGTAGGAGTTAGAGTCACTGGAGCTGTAACTGTTAACTTTTTTTTAGGATGAACAGGTGGTTTAGGTGAGGTTGGTGGAGGAAGAGGTGGAGGAGGAGGAGGGGGAGGGGGAGGGGGAGGAGGGGGAGGCGGAGGGGGAGGTGGGGGAGGAGGTTGGGCTGATGCATCCAAAGAAGAACTTCTGAAGAATGGACGAGTTTTAGTTGGTAGAGGGGTAACAGAAGGACGGCCAGATGGTAACTGTGATGCAGGTTTTGCTTGATCAAAGACCTGTCCAGACAGAAAGCATGTTGCTAGAACCTGCTCCTCCATGGCAATAGCAGAAGAAGGAAGGTGATCAAACACAGTTTCAGATAAGCCCATTTTTGTTAGTTCAACCTCAGACTTTTCCCTTTTATCTCTGTAAGCTTCCAAAACCTCAAGAATAATTCCATTCCCTGTGTCCCTCTTGGCTTTCTTCATTGGGTCTTTTTCAGATGGAGATGAGTCAGTGGAAATAGTGCCGGCAATGAGTCCCTCAGGTTTAGCTCCTACAGATTCTATGCTAGGAGGTTCCATATCAGATAAGGAAATCACAATATGTTCAGCACTGGTTCTTCCATCTGGTACGGCAGTCCGATCGAAAGAGATACTTATTTCTTCTGGATAGTCTATAACACTGCCTGGAAAATACGTTGATGAAGAAATCTCCTCAGAATCTTCAAACTTAGTTACTATGTCCACTGGCTCCGTATAAACTGTGGTTATGCCCTCCAAGGTAGTAACGGGTGAGGAGCTATCTGTGGTACAAACTGAAGAAACAGATGACGTGAGAGAGGGTGTGTCAGAGGGTGGGACAGATGTAGCACTTTCTGAAGGCTCAGAGTAGGTCAAAATCAGTGACTCGTGGGCAATTATTTCTTGAATTTCCCTCGTATAATCAGTTACATATTCATCCTCAATTTCTTCTGTTGAAAAATGTTGGGTTATTTTGACATCGGGGATAGAGAGCGTTGTACTGCTGGTCGAATCTGTAAGAGATGCTCCTGAGAGAACACTTGATGTCAGAGATGCATCAGGCACCCTGTCAAATTCCACAGTAGACTCTGTCATATCAAGCCCGATGTGGGGCTGGGTTGGACTGGCTCCAGGTGTTAACTGCATCTGCTGCTTCTTCATGAGTTCTTCATAGGCAGCATCGGCATCTAATAATTTTTTTTCTTCACTGGTAGAAGTTACCATACTACCCAGATCCACTATCTCATGGCTTTCTGGGATGATATAAGAGCTTGAAACGATGTCTTCTTGAGGCACAACAGAATGTAAGCTTTCTAACTCATAAAACTCTTTCTGGAGGTCTGTTATTTTTTGCATAGGATCTTCATAAATCTGTTCTGGAATTCTTATTTTTTGCTCTTTCCCTCTCTGCTGCATAAAACCATTTTCATCTTCTTGCCTTGTTAGCAGACTGCCATCTACCGAACCATTGTATGTGTCCTCTACTAGAGATTCATAAATATAATCCTCTATTAACATCCCACCATACAAAGGCTCTTTTTCAAACATTTCATCTCGTTCAGTTGCAGCTGGAAAAGCTTTATATTTGAGGGTTTTATGCATCATTTCTTCATACATCTCCTCGGCACTTTTTAATGCCTTTTGGCCACCTTCTTTCTGCACAATAGACTGCTCATCTGTTGGTGAGTACAAAGACACAGCTGTGGGCAATTTATAAACTTTTTGCACTTCTATTATTTTTTCTGGGCTTATTTCAAAACCTTCTGGGTCTGACTCTATGCTAGGTGAGTATTCAGAACAAGAAGATCGATGGAGCTCCTCCATTTCTGCAGCCTGACGTAATTCTTCTGTTGGAGATGCATCTTCAATGGGAGAGAGATTACTCGGTGGTGTCTTTGGTCTTTCCCTCCTTCTCTGAGCTCGAAGTTCATCTTTGTCTTTCTTTGATTTCTTACTAGAAGTCTTTCTTTGTTGCTGCTCCAATTCCCGCTGCTTTTCTTGCTCCTTTAATAATTCTTCTTCTTCTCTCAATTCTTCTTCCTCTGAAGAATCTTCAATAGTAGGTAAAAGAGGACCATGTGACCTGTGCCGAGCTTTACGTTGCTGCTTGCTCTCTCCTTTTTTGTGACTCGGGCTACTGTCACTGTCCTCATCAAGTGATGACACTGATGTAGGGGATGTGCCTGGAGTGAAGCTGGAAGCATGAAGACTAGAAGATCCTTCCCCCCTTGACCTATCTTCTGGAGAGTCTGTCAGGCTTTCCATTTCTAATTCTGGCTCCTCATCAAAATACAGAGCTGTTTTTTTCTGTGAGGACTCTGCAGAATATTTATCTGCTATCGTGCTGTTGAGTTCAATTGTTTTGAATCGACGTAGCCCCCCTCCTCCAGCAATTATAAGTTCTTCACTCTCCTGACTTTTAGTCTCTCTGTACTTAAGCTCAGGGCTTTCATCAAATGTCTCATCATCTTCGTCATGCCACGAATGGCGTCTCCCTGCATCATCATCAAAACTTGCACTGCTTTTCCGAGTTAGTCGCCTGTGTTTCCCTGCTGTCGCTTTCCCTTTCCCTTTTGTTTCTTCCTTCTTCTGGCTCTCAATACTACTACTAATCTCTTTGAGCTGGCTCCTAATGAACTCATCATCTTCAGAACCTGAAGCATCTTCATCAGCACTCATTTCTATAATTTGTTTTCGAATAAAGTCCTCCTCTTCACCTGATCCTTGACTATCTTCTTGTTTATACTCATCACTGCTTGATGAACCAACACTAGTTCTCCGTTTTCTTTGTGGAACAGGTGAGTTCTCACTTTCACTACTGTCTTCAACTGAATCATAAGGCTGTCTTCTGGTAGCTGTGTCATCAACAAACTCAGGCTTTTCTTCATGGTCCTTTCTGGAAGGAACATCTTGTTGGCTATCTTTTTTTAAAGTGTCCTTTTCTTCTTGACTCTTTGTGAGCTCCTCTTCTGCAATTGTAGTTTCTAGGGTTTCAGATAAACTCTGAGTTTTCGGTTCGTCCTTAGGTGGTTCAGAAGAAACCTCATGAGGTTGGGTTTTCTTTTCTGCCTTTTCTTCAACAAGTGTATTTGCCTGAGCTTCCAAAATGGATAGAACGGTACTTTCTAACTTAGCCAAATCTGAGGGGCTGGAAGGGCTGCTTTCTTGTGAAAAAGAGTCTTTTTTGAGTCCCTTGAGCAAATCTTTTTCATCACTTGGAATAAGACTTGGAATTTCACCAAGTGAACTTGATATCCCATCAGAAGAATATCCTGTGTCACTCAGACCTTGTGGGCTTTTTGGTTGTTGAGAACTTGAGGTGTCTGATTTGTCATCTTCCTTTTCCTAGCAGGGAGGAAAAGATACAGGAAAACTTAACGTGATTAAACTAGTAACATGGCCTCTCTATTACTCCCAAATAATTACTATGAACTGAGGAATAATTATAGGATTTTTTAACTATATGCTAGTAATTTTTTTTTAATCTTTGGATATAAAAAAGTGAAAGTAGTTGACACATATTGACTAGGGTCAGTTTTCATTTAACCTAAGTTTAATTAAATGTCAATTCTCAATGACATTTGATTTTTTCCATTAATACTCTATCTTTTTACATTTCAGTTCCATTTTCTTTCAAACACATCATTATCTTTCTCAGTACATTTATTTTGGGAAAATGTTACAAATTGTCAAAGAAAAAAATTAGTGTTTCCATTAATATAATCAATACTTTTGAATCATGAGGACAGGCAAAGAAAGAAAAAATCAGAGGATGGACTTTGTACCTGGCTCCAAGTTGTGAGAGATGTTGGAATATTTACTTAACAAAAATAGGCAGGTAATATGACCATAATGATATCTGTCTCAACTACCACAAAAAATATTTGAGAGAGATTCAAATAAGACACTACTAAGTGTCTTTTAAAGACCTTTAAAAGATGCTAAGACACTATATTTACTTGGTATTGTTGTTAATATTACTGTTCTATATCACTTGAAGTGAATGTTTAGAGACTTTGAAAAAGTTTGCAATAATTATTATTAATAATTATTAAAAATAGTTAATAACTTTGAAAAAGTTATGCAATAATTAGTCTGACTTGTGGCTTTAGCTAAAGGGAGATATTCAGCTATTATTTTTGTAGTGTTGTTAATCTCATTTATATTCAGCATCATACCTCAAAGATATTTAATAAATATCACTTATAAATGTCTTCTGATTTTGAAAATACTTGGACTTTTACCTTTACACTATGTCAAAGTCTGTTCCTTTCAACCAGTCCAATAACTAACTTTTGTAAATGGAACCATGGGCTTTCCAGGGAGCTGGGACACTAAGTAGACAGATCACAGCCTTGACCTGCTGCTTTCCTTAGGCTCTGATGAGGCCATGCCAGCAATTTGGTTCAAGAATCAGAGCAGCCTTAAATGAAAATAAGAAACATACAGACTTTTTGCCTAAGTCCAAATTAAAAATACCTATAAGCAAAATGAAACTCAATGAATCTAACTGGTTTCCATGCTTCAAGCAGTGTTAAAATAACCCCACAGGCCTATGGAATGAAGAGGTCAGAAAACGAGCTGCAGGAGGACATGCTCTGTCTGACCCTGGCCTATGAGGCCACCTCAATTCCACTAAGTCTGTATCTTGAACTAACCACCTCAATATCTTCAGTGGGTTTGTAAGCATGGGCTCCTCCAACCCACCTGTAGCCCAAATGATCGGACAGAGGTCAGGCTGAACAATAAAAAACAAACATGCAAAAACCTTTCTTCCTTCTTTCCTTCCTTCCCTCCTCTACCTTCCTCTCCTCCTCCTCCTTCTCCCTTTCCTTCTTCTTTTAACTATAGAGTTCTCAAATATAGAAGCTGTTGATTTGATATTCATTTTACATTCATGTTCATCTCACTACCTGTTGTTACTAGGTATGGTTAGAGATGTATCTTGAACACATTATATGGTAAAATACTTTGGCCAAATTTACATGACACAACTCAAATTCAAAAGGACAGTGATATATTATTCATGACTTTAGTGCAAAAAAACAGTATATATTCTTTAGTTTATCATGAATTAACTTCCCTGAGTAATTTCAGATGTCTCCCCAGGAAAAAGTTACTTATCAGCAGTTGTAAGACCTTAGTAGTAAGGCTGATGAGCACCCAACTAATTTTGGGTCCTTTGTCTTAAGAGCTGCACGTTAAAGAGGTCAAGCACACGTGAAGCAGACTTCTAATAAAATCTTTCTAGATGGTCCCAGTGGAGGGATGTTTCTATCTCCTCACATCCCACACAATGATGAGCACAATTTTTTTGAGTCCAATACGCTTTCTACGTCTTTCCTTATCTGCCTTCTCACCCTTCACTAAATCACAGTAAATACCATAACCAGAGGGGTGGGGGACCTAAGCTCCTTGTGAAAAAAAAAAGTAAAAAAAAAAATTTCATAATCAAATTGTGATAGTGTTATTTGTATTCTTTATTTTCTGTCTGCATGTTATAAAACAGAACAATGTAATAAATTATCCATATACGAAGGAAATGTAACCATTGTTATATATAACAATTGAGTATAATAAAAGAGAAATTATAGTTTTATACAACGGATTCTACAAGTTCTACATTTTACAACAATAAGATTAAGGCCAGACACATAATGTAACAAAGGAAATGAAGATACATTAGACAGAAGACTAACACACATAAATATCAAAATAACTATCCTACAATCCCCTTCTGTGGCCTTTCTCCATGTGTTCATGTTTTCTTTCTTTCCTCAGTACCATGTTCTACCCACTTCTCCCTCCTGTCCCTTTCCTGGTCTCTTTCCTCCACAATCCTCAGAGGATTCAATCATATTTTATGTATGATGATGCTGTGATGATTTTTCCCTCTAAATGACTCTTCCTCTCCATATTATGATGTGGCAAAAGGCTGCAAACATTTTGCTCTATAGGCTTGTGGGTCTAAGATAAAATGTTTGGAGTGGTTAATAAGAAAATCAAGTTAGATGACCTAGGGGCATTTATCTGAACTGTTCACAAGAAACAGGTGGTCATGGATTTATTGTGCCATGGTAAATTGAAAAAAAATTCATAATGTCAACTCTTCTCACACTAACTAGCACTGGAATACAGTCTTCTGAGAGAGGCAAGTGACCTTCTGCTCCTTCATTATACTGTTAGCTGTTAACTACCTGATCATACACCAATCAAGCTCTTTGCCTCTTTAAGGCTCCTACAAGTTCATCTTTTTACCTGCTGCTGCTAAAATCAAAAGAAGAAAAAAGTTGTTCTTCATATACGGAGATGGACATAGTGAGACACTCATCTGTCCAAGCATTTATCCCTCCTGTGGCCGTCTACTTTCCTTTGGGAGGTATGTGAGTGGGATTTGTACCCACACAAGTTAACTGGGCTATATAGATTTAACACTGCAAACCCTTGTTTCATGGATATGTTTTTTTTAACAAGGGAATAATTTGATCAAATAAGAGTAAATGGAACTGAGAAGATCATGAAACACAGTGTATAAGTTGGGTTTGGTTTTCTCCAATTATTTAATCGTCAAATAGCTGTCTGGAGTACTGTAATTATAGAGGAATATGACCAAAGGGTTTACGAGAGGGAGGCATAATTTGGCTTATTTTCTTCCAAATTTCTAAGTCCCTAGGACTAAAAGATTGGGCGTTTTCTCCTAGTTTCTTCAAAAATGTACAGTTGTAAAAAAAAAAAAAAAAGTATGGCTGTATACTTATTTTTGAGAAGAACATTAAACTACTTGTGGTAATATATTAAGATTTAATGAAATGAATAGATTCAGTTATTTCTAAATTACATGTATATTACATATAACACACACATACATGTATGTGTATAAATATCACTGAATTTTCTTATGTATACATTTTCTTCATTTGAATAGGTAATTGGAAATTGAAATTAATTATCTATTTCATTTTTTACATGTAATACAATCTAGAAGGACCTCTGAAATGATTACTTAAGAAGAAAATTCCAGGCATCTACTTTTTACATGAGAATTTTGTTTGTCATCTTAGATGGAGGCAGTGAGTGGAAACAAACATAATTTAAGCATACCTTTTTTTTTAATAGCAATGTCATTTTTCAGTTACCCTGAAGAACACATTTTCTGTGCATTTTTCTAAGTACATTTAGCATTAGATCCTACTGCACTTACTTTTAGTGTTACTGTTATTGCACTTTTCCCGTGTATACACGGGAAATTATGGTACGTGAGCCTTTCTAGTCTGTGTATATGAAACAATTACTCAATTTCCAGGGGCTAAGATTCATATATATATATATTTGTACTTACTAACCAAAAGCAGAGACTGGAGAATTCCTTTTCCTTCTAATATTTCACTGCCATTTACTGACCTGGAGACCAGTCAGAGAGAGGCAGTGATGAACTTGACCCATTTGAAACTCTTCTGATAGTGTCATATCTTGAAGCCTTCTCTAGTGATGGAAAATGTATCAAGACACACCTGCACAGCCAAACTCAGTTCAGCCCCTTTCACAAATGCTGAGATGTTTATCCTTCCATATTGAAGGTAAATGGAAGTTTTTTGAGTATTATTGGGGTTAAGAACCAAATTGTTGGTTAAATTTAAGATTGTACAAAGAAAGGATGCAATATTGCTTAATTTTCCCAAGCCATTTATTTCAATGGGCCAAAGTAAAATATCAAATGAATGATCTTCAATCATTTGTACAATGGTAGGGTCAAAATGGATTGCTAGTCTGAGTGTTCCAAACACTCTAAACTAAAGATTAAGTCCACAATGTTCAGTGCGACTGGAGAGAAAAACCGAATATTCTCACCTACATGGGAATCCTTTTCACTACAGAAAAACTCATTATTTTTCATCCTGATTATGCTGCCATTACATACAATGACTTATATATAACTTGAATATTAACCCCTTGGTCATTTTAGGCAGAAATAGAAGTTTACCCTAAAGATGTTCAAATTTTGGTTTCTATCAGGAGAGCTATAGTGTTTCAATGTAATATATCAAATGTAGACAAGCAGTACTCTGTTTAAGTATATAGATAAAAAGAGAGAACTCTGGGGGCGCCTGGGTGGCTCAGTTGGTTAAGCGACTGCCTTCGGCTCAGGTCATGATCCTGGAGTCCCGGGATCGAGTCCCGCATGGGACTCCCTGCTCGGCGGGGAGTCTGCTTCTCCCTCTGACCCTCCTCCCTCTCGTGCTCTCTGTCTCTCATTCTCTCTCTCAAATAAATAAATAAAATCTTTAAAAAAAAAAAAGAGAGAGAACTCTGTAGCAACATGAAATTTTAAAATAGTAAACAAAAAAATAAAGAATGTATCTTTCAAATTATTTGTTATATTTTAGGATACATTTTAATCCCATTTGACAAACACATTTGGGTAGACAGGACTAAATGGAGAGACAAAAAGATACGGCGACAAAGAAATGTAAACAATATACTATGAAAATATGAATGACACAAATGACAAATGCATAAATAAAATAATATAAATATATAACAAAGTAAAATAGTACATAGAGTGCTTGGGCTATACCAGGAGCTGCTAAAGGGAAGAATAATTATCATAATGTAAAGGCAGTATGGTACAAGTGTCAAAAAAGAATGACGTGTAGTGTTGAAAAGCCACTGTTTTATAATCAGAACTGGACTATAATCTTGGCTTAGCCATATGATCCCGGGCACAGAAATTTAGTTTTCCTCAGTTTAAAGAAGATACAATATTTACCTCATGCATTGTTGTGTGGATGAAACGATCGAGAAATACTTAACATAGTGCTGAGGATATTCTAAGAGATAAATTAAGAATATTTAAAAATTTAAAACCACTCAATACAGGGAGCTCAGCAGCAGAAGTGACAGCCACTGGGGAGAAAAGTGGCCCAGAGGTCCAAGTGAGAGTTTTCGAATCAGGTTGACACCAAGCAAGCAGCAACAATGCACAGAGACCTGAGTGCAGGTATACAGGGGAGAAAGGACCATCTACCTTCAGGAATTACACAAAGGCATATTTGGCTGGCTTTCTAGAGCTCACTTGTGGGAAATATTAGGGGCTCCTTGCAAGTTATACTGGAGCCATATTCCACAGGGCTGAGAAAGCCAAACTAAGTTATTTAGACAGGAGTCTTGGCCATGGGGTGCAAAAGCCTGGGCAAGTTTGCAAAATGATCTAATGGGCTATAAGAAGTACATGTTAAGATCTTTACTGTATTTTTTAATCCAAAATTACATGTTCCTAATATTTAATAAATGGATTGATGTTAATATTCTTTTACTTCTTATGTGAGTTGGTCGCTGTTCCGTGAGGAATCCTGAGAGAAAACTGGGAGTTACACTCTAAGTAGAAGTTATAGTGAGGGAGTCATTTTATTCGTCCACCTTTATACTGAGGTTTCTTATTCAGTTAGGCAGCTCTCTGGCTTTTATTACCTACTAGCAATTACACCAGTTTTCCTGTAACAGGTAAGTGGTAGACAAAAGATTCTTGCAAAACAAAAATCATGTCATAAAGATAATAATGTAAGAAATACACAAACACATTACTAAAGAAGCTGACACTCATCATATCATTCCAAGCTTTTCATCAGCAACATTACAAGATAAAGGCAATGATGACCAAATTAAACCAGATCTGACAGTTTGCCAAAAACATCTGCCATTACCAGGAAACCTATTTGACGTCTGTATTGATGTCCAGTATTGCTAAGAGCAAACCTTGCCTACACACAACATGCTTTAGCACCATAGCAAGCAATATTATGACACCGTCACAAACTTCTAAAAATTTCTGCAAATAAATATTCCAGTACTTTACCAACTTTCAATAAAGTGAATAATAAACACTTAGAACCTTCTTTTGATTTTTCTTATTTAATAATAAAAGACAAAAGAAGTCACACATCATTTGGAGAAACTTGATTTAACCACCATGGAAAAATGGATGAACTCATATGCACAAGATGATAGTGTGACAAATCAAACTCTGTTTCTTTGTCAGCAAATATTATTGGAAAGAATAAATAAATAACTGGAAGGTTTGGGAGAAATTATAACAAAGTGAGTAGTAAAAGTTTTGGTAATAACAGAATCAAAGTGTAGATATTTCTAATATGTTCAGTTTATAATACTCACTATTTCTGTTTCAGTAATACTTAAAGTACTACCTTAAGCCACGAAGGAAAAATGTACCAATGAATGAAGTAAGCCTCAATATTGAATTTGTTTAAGCTCTACATATTTTTTTAATGAAAAAACTATAATTAGCTACTGAAGAGTTGGCTTTTTTGATTGGAATTATTCTTTTAAAAAGGGTAAGATTACAGAGACGGCAGTACCTGTGAACTGCATTTACTACATCTGTGACAAGTAGATCAGAATTGGACAGAGTGACTCAGGATTTTACAGATGTGGTGTACGTTGTATAGAGATGAGACCTTTATATTTTGAAAAATATCCTTAATATTTTGTATTGAGATAGAGAATAACTATAAATTTATTTTAACTACAGAGATTTACTGATTATGTAATGGGAAATTAATTTAAAACATTGTAGAATCTGAAGATTTAATTCTTTTTTGACAGAAGTCAAAGAATGCCAAATTTGTTCAACTTTTTGGTGATGACAAGTGGTTATTGGTAATACATCACTTACTAGATCGTATAAAGTAAATGGGATGATGGGGGGAGAAAAGGTAGATGGGAGGAAGTAAACCCTGGTTATCAGCAATATGCAACTTATTAAGTATTTAGTAAAAAATAAACATAAAAATATAAAAATAAAAAAACTCAAACATAAAATAAAAATAAACTCTCTTTAAGAGAATTATCATGTGAAAACAGTCCTCTGAAACAGAAGTTTGGAAATCATGTGATTATGCTATATAAAATGACACATGTCATTTTTAAAAGCTGTCATATCTACTCCTTTAACAAATTTTAAAGAGAATATTTTAATCTGTTTCTAAGCCTTCCAGATGAACTCCAGCGGGCTTTAAAGCAATTTGTTCATATATATATATGTGTGTGTGTGTGTGTGTATATATATATATATACTTAATTCCCTCATTTTCTGACAGATAGCAAGAACAAATTATTGGTATCAGGGAAGATTAACATTTGTTTGCAGAATTTTCACTACTAAAAAATACATTTTCAATTTCAAACTAGGAGAACAGGTAGCAAGATTTGGCAAGTACAAACTCTGATCCAGTCCTTCTAATTCTGATATATCCTTGTGGGTTATCTTTCTTGTTATGGATGGTCATTAAAGTTAAACATCAAAATACCAAAATAAGCTTAACTTAGAAGCTGAAATTCAAATAACGCTATCGTAAAATTTCCGACCAAGATTTTCAAAAATATTGAAGCACAATCAATGCTCTCTCTAAAATACTATTATTAATCATATTTTAATGTGATCAAATGTATCTATATTAAATAAAATAACAATAATTTTAGTTTATTTCATTGATTTATTTTGTTTTTGTGAATGTTTTATATTGTTAATAATATATCAGTAAATCAGTGTATACATTTAATTCAGAAATAAGTATATACATACCGAGGTTGTAAAATAAAAGAAAAAGTAGTGATAAAAAGACATGATAAAAAGAAAGTGATAAAGGTGTAAAATAAAATTAAAAGTACATTGACAAAATACTCAGATATTTCTTGTTTAGATTCTTTAACAAGCAATGGAGAATCATTATCAGTATCTGAGTGATAGAGTTAAATTATGTGAACTTTGGAAAATAATTCTCTTAACTCTAGGAAACAAATTGAGGGTCGCTGGAGGGCGGGGGTGGGGGGATGGGGTAATTGGGGAATGGGCATTAAGGAAGGCACGTGATGATGGGATGAACACTGGGTGTTATACACAACTGATGAATTACTGAACACTACATATGAAACTAATGATGTACTATATGTTGGCTAATCAAATTTAAATAAATAAATAAATAAGGAATATTCCTTTGTAATAAAAATGTTATTTTTATTAAAAATTGAAAAAAATAAAATGAATATTTGTCTTCTGTTGATTGAGGTCACTGTAACACAATAAAACTGACACACATAAGTAAGCAAAAAAAAAAAAAAGAAAGAAAGATCAGACAACCATATGTATGGACGAAGGGAGAAAGAGCAGGGAGCAGGTGCAGTGATGTTATTAGATTGCCCAAATCATTAGTGAAAAGTCATGAAGGCCATCATTAGGAGGGCCCTCAGGAATAGGAGTCAACAGACAGGAATGTGAGAAATTGGATGCAGAGAGTAAAGGGTGGCTGGTAAGAAGAAACCAGAGATTACTCAGAAGGGTAGTGACTGGGAGACTAGAGACAGATGAATGGTATTGCCATTACCAGAGACGAGAGTCAGAGGCAGAAACTGCTTCTGTAGAGGAGATAAGATTCCAACAACTGAGTTCCAGTTTACAGCGAGGCTTTGAAGTGGAACTTGTACACGGTATCTGAAAACACATATCTGATACTCAAAAGAGGGCCAGAAGGTGCACAGGTAGATTGAAGAATTGCTCACGTGGCTCCCCTCAGAACAAAGAAGACAAAACTCAAACCAAAACCAAAACCAAAGCAAAACACAAAGAAAACCTCATCACATAGAGATTAGGAAAGAAGGCCATACGTGGAGTCAAAGTAGAACTCATAAAGCATGATCAGAAAGACAAAAAGAGAACAAAAAGGGAGGGTCATGAAAGCCAAGGGCAGCTTCACAAACAGAGAAATGGTCATAGGCATCAGGTTCTGCAAAGTGGTTAGCTAGGAGAAGCAATTGGTGGTGGTGATGTTACCAGATCAAGCCATTAGAATGAAGAATACATAGGCACCTGCTCTGACTCTGATATACTCATTTACATAATGAAGGAAGACCAGGATTTACTTAATGACTGATGCATCATGTATCAAAGATGGGTTAGTAACCACGTGTTAAAACTGTAAACACCAAAAAAATGGACTACAGATTCTAATTAGAGTTCTAACATTAACTTTTAATATTAATAAATCATTTCTTTTTCCTTCAAGTCATTGCTGTTATCTGTGAATTAAAATTATTCAACCAGATATGAAGTAAGATCTTGTGTAGCTCTAAAACAGAGTTCTTCTAAAAATGACATTATTTCTTGTGCAGATAGAGGTTAAGATGGATACTCTTAAAAGTTGCCACTAAAGAAAGAGAATATATATGATTCCAAATTATGCTTGGATTATAAATAATCCTTTAATATTAAACATATTAAACAAACCCCAAATAGAGTGCATTATATTAAAATCATGTTAAATACTAAAATTAACTTTTGTAAAAATGACTTTTGTACTGAATTTCAGCCACACTTTTTTTTTGGGCAATCACAATCATTTTATGGCTGATGGCACCTTAAAAGGCTTTCAAGCGAAAAGAAACTTGTTGACTTGCTTAACCGAGTGACTAAGTGAACAGAAACTTACATAAAGACACATATTATTTTATATTAAAGGTGGATGCTGATTTTATGTTCACAGTGGAGAGAAGAAGAAACTTAACCTGTAAGAAACTCTTCTTATCATCCTACAGAATTTTGGTAAATTATCAAATATGCATAAAAGCTAGGAAAATAAATTTGGTATCTCTGCTTTAAGTTAGATCAAGCTGTGAGAAAGCCAAAGTTGTTCATTTCAGCAATTGTTACACTTTTCTGAAAGTGCCTTTAATCGAAGGTTTGCACTTACATAATTACCACTAAGCACTCTGTGTACTTAGGTAAAAATTAGCAAATTTCATATACATAAGACTATGCAAAGACAGGAAAACATAACTTACTGTTTTTTCTCTCCCAGGTTCAGGCTTTGCTGTGCGTGCCACTTGTTGCTGTCCTTTCATCTTTTGAGTCGCCTCATCATCTTCCTTGGGCAAACTTGGAGGCAGGCCAGAGGGTGCAGCCTCCATCTTGGTCTGTGGCGGTTTCTCCTGTACCACCTGAGGAGCCACTCTGCCTTCCGGCTCTTCTTCAGTGGTTGGTACTTGAGTTTTAAGTAAGTCTTGTTTCTGTTCCGCCTCTAGAGCTGATGGTTTTGTTGCTGCAGGTAACTTTTTGTCTTCAGGGGCTGGCTTTTTGTCTTCAGAAGTTGGTTTTTTTTCTTCAAGAGGTGGCATTTTTTCTTCTGGGAGTGGCTTTTTGTCTTCAGGGGGTGGCTTTTTTTCTTGAGGGGCTGAAGTTTTGTCTTCCTCTAGTTGACTCTCCTGTTTGTGATTTGTGGTCACCTTTGGGACAATCTTTTCAACTGATGGTATTTCTTTCACTTTTTCTGGAATGACTTGCTCAGCTTCTGTTTTTACTTCTTGTTCCTTCTTCTTCATTTTTACTTGGGTAGGCATTGCTGTTTTCTGAGATGGTTGCTCTGGAGGGACAGGTATAGGAGAGGCTTTGGGTCCTGAAGGTGTAGGTGGCATTTTGCCCATATCTCCAAGCTGTCCTGATATTGCTCTCTGGGTTTGGCAATTTAAACAAAGCCATTCTTGAATCTGCAAAGAAAACAGCAATGAGCAGATTAACTATATTATAATGCATCTGTTTTGGTGAATCTGTTTTGGTGCATATACTAAGATTAACATCTGGTGACTTCTAGTTGCTTTTTTGTATAGGGAGAAGATAGGTCATTGTTTTCCAAATCAATGAAATAGTGACTTCTAAGGAAGACTGCAAAAAGACTATTTATAATCTAAAAATATGAGGAATCCCTAGAGATTGGCAATTCACTCTCCTCACCATGAGGAAGAAAAAAAATGTAGCATTAAAGATGGAGCCAAGGATCAGTCATTAAGTGTCTGCCTTCAGCTCAGGTCATGATTCCAGGGTCCTGGGATCGAGCCCCACATCAGGCTCCCTACATTATAATGTAAGAACTAAAGACTATACATGTAGCTTCTAATTGTTACATTTAATAAATACCTATTCTGTAAAGTCCAAGGTTGGAGAGTCATACAAAGAGTATTGCATTCAGATGTTGCACTGTTTTCTGAGTTCAATTTCAAACTGCTTTTCATACTGGATCACTCTTTCTAGTTACATGACAAAATCACTTATTGTTCAAGAATATTATTAGGGATCTAAGTTTCATTTCTTATTTCAGCTTCTAATTTCTTTAGAGATATAAAAAATGTTGCTTAATAATAATGACTGAGGAGTGCCTGGGTGGCTCAGTCAATTAAGGGTCTGCCTTCGGCTCAGGTCATGATCCTAGAGTCCTGGGATTGAGCCCCACATTGGGCTCCCTGCTAAGCGGGGAGTCTACTCATCCCTCTCTCTCTGCCCCTCCCCCCAACTCGTGCTCTTTCTCTCGTTCTCTCTCAAATAAATAAAATCTTTAAAAAAAATAGTAATGAGTGTTTTGCAATCTGTAAGCCATTATAAATTCTTATTTACTTATCTGAAGAGTAAAGACAAAAGTCCATTATTTAATTTTTGTCAATTGCTGTCTATAAAACATCAGTATGCGTTACGGGTTCATTTGCTTTTTGTGTGTACAATTATCTAATACCAATTCTCTTCTTAATTCAGGTTTTGGCAACTCTACAGTATTGAATGGCGGCTTCTTTACACCAGAACTTTATAGAAAAGTCTTAGGAAAGAAACTGACTTGATCCCTTACGTCAAATATGAAAAGCTTGCTCCAACCCTGGCACTGAATAGTCCCTGGAGGAGGCACTTCCACAAGAAAATCAATTTTCCAAGAAAATCAATCTTTATCTGTGCTGTGGTTTTAAAAACCATTACTCAGTTGAGCCACATCTGAGGATATTTTTTTTCAGAACCTGACATTTTTTAAAAACAAAAGCAGACACAAATAGTTGCATCACTGCTGTCTTGTCACATGGATTGTAAAAACCAAATGCAGGTGTGTGTTAAGCCACTTGTTGCTTAACAGGTCATGTCCTAATGTAAAGAAGTTAGGAAGTTTTTCATATACCAGGAACACAGGTATCATTACATTGCAAATTTTTATCAAAATAATAGTGTGATTCTTTTATCTGAGTTTTTGGAACAAATTATTCTTGAAAAGTTATCATCTCTTACTACTTATAGCATATGATACCACAATGGTACACAGCTCTCATTAAAATGAAAATGTGTTCAGAAAATAAAGTGACCATTTCAAAGTAATATACTCATTATTTTCACATATTTGAAGGTTAAGGGGATAAAAGGTATCATCTATTTAACTTATAGTGTCACATAAAACACTTCATTTTCCCAATTTAAAGTCATGTTTGATAAACCTATAAGCAGTGAGAACCCACACTAGTATGGTCTGCAAGGCAGAGGGAAGGCAATAATGTCAGTCTAAAAGAAAAAGGATTTTATCCTGAGAGCCTCGCTGTCTAGATCAAACTTGTGTTTGCTTAAGTTTCCATCCGTATGCAGTTAAACCTGATATTTTTATACTTGGTCTCGCAGTTGCCTGAGTGATTTGCATTTGAAATAAGATTATTAAGACAAGCCTAATTCTTTTGACTTTACACTTTGACTAACTGTCACCAAAATTCATTTGGAAACTGATGTTACTATCATGTCAAATAATTATGACAATGTAATTCACTTATGTATCTACTCTGTATATATTTATTCTATCTATATTTATGGAGTACATATACCATTGGGTAAGGAATAAGATATGGGTTAAAATATGCAGTAAAAAATATATATACATATAAGGGAAATGGAAAGGATATAATGTTTTTTTTTTTTAAGATTTTATTCATTTATTTGACAGAGAGAGACACAGCGAGAGAGGGAACACAAGCAGGGGGAGTGGGAGAGGGAGAAGCAGGCCTCCTGCCGAGCAGGGAGCCCGATGGGGAGCCTCGATCCGAGGACCCTGAGATCATGACCTGAGCCGAAGGCAGACGCTTAACGACTGAGCCACCCAGGCGCCCCAAGGATATAATGGTTTTAGTGGACTGTCTGATGAATCTGTTTAGAACATAAGGAATTAGATAATTTATGAATCCCAAAAGAGAATTTTTTCACCAATTAGAAATGCTGAATTGGAAGTCTCATACATGTGTCTCTTCTTTCTGTAGCCCTAGAACCAAAATTAGAATGCCAACAAATTCGGCAAGCAGAAGAAGTTATAATATAAAGAAGGAATTAAAAAAGGGGAAAAAGTATAGTAACACCAAAATTTGTATATTTCTTTAAATATGCAAATATAAATTTTATTAAGAGAGGGCATACGAAAAGGCAGAGGCTAGGATAAAATCAAAAGTAGAAATGAGAAAAGCAAAATTGATTGAATTTTAATACTGAGTAAAATGAGTGAAAATGAATTTTCAAATGAAAGTTTATTTTGGATAATATAGGTTATCGTCATTATCATATCACCATTAAATACAAACACAATTACTAGAAAAATTGGCTTCACAAGTCACAATTTAGGAAATACTCTACAACACATAAGATGTAAAAATCTGTAGTTCACAATTTTTTTCTTTGCATTCTTTACCAAAAATAATCCCAAGAAATTTTGTATTCCTGTATTCAGGGATTTAATTAAGAAGCATTATATTTCTAGGTCCAAAAAAACCATTATCTTCACTCTTTGTTCTTCAACAGCCACACCATTAAATACTCATAATGTTTCTAGTCCAGTAACAATCTGGAGATACAATAAGCAAGATGCCTAAATTATACAAAAATTCAATGCATAAATTATCACTGCCCATATATGATCTTTACCACCTGAAAGGACTTTACCACACATAGTATTAACTCTTTCTGTAAATTGCAAAACACATGACTATTCATAGTTTGCCTTAAGGTTAAACATCAAAAGAGTTACAGCTTTATCTTTGAAAATAAAAACAGTGAGACAGGGGTGCCTGGGTGGCTCAATCGGTTGAGTGTTCGGCTCCTGCTTTAGGCTCAGGTCATGATCCCATGGTTTGTGAGATCGAGCCCCGAGGGCCACTTGCGCACTCAGCGGGGAGTCTGCTTGAATATTCTCTCCCTCTGTCCCTCTCCCCAACTTGTTCCCTCTCTCTCTCACTCTCTCTAAAATAAAGAAATCTTGAAAAAGGACAGTAAGACAATTAGAAAATAAATATATTTTATATATATTATTATGTAATATATACTTATATAAACTAAAGCCATTGCTGTTATATTATTGAGTTGACTACATAGAAAATACATTGAAAAATACAGATGCTTATGGAGGTTTTTTTTTTTTTAACATACAAGTCATCATTACGGATGCTTTCAGACCATTTCCATTGGTTTCAGTAGGTTCTTAAATTATGTTTTATTTTCAGTAGCCTATAAATATCTCCTAATAGTAGAAAACATAAAAGTTTTATCTATATTATTATTAAATGTATCAAATAAATTCAGAAGACTCTATTAGACCAATCACCTTTTAATCCAGGGCTTTAACATTAATAACCAGGATACCAAATTCATCTCCAAGTAGGGGAAAATTCTGATAAACAGTGTATAAAAAATAACTCCATGTCGATCACAACATACTAGAATGTATTCAATTGTCAGCTGGTGCATGTTAATAGAATGCATTTATTTTAATATCATATCATCAGGGCTTGTTCAAAGCAATGCTTCACAAATCCATTAATCTTAAGAGCAAAGTAGGAAATGAAGGCAATAAAAACCCAGAAGAGGGATGTTGCTGTGCTACTTGGCATTTTTCCATCAATAAGCAATTTGCTTTGTATAACATTTTAGCTGTAACTATAGCAACAATACCATTAAGGAAAATCTCTGAATTTCAGGCCTGCCTATTTATTTTTCTAAGTATCATTTCGGAAGCATGATAATAAGACCTGCCTCAGGTTGAAAGTTGGACATTAGACCTAAAATGGTAGAGAACGGATGGCTGTGAAGCCTGCGGGAGCATTCATAGCTGTATCTGAGAAGTCTTCACCACATTTTAGCATGAATTTTTCATTAAAAGACCAACCAGACGAATGTGGAAACTCAGAGAGTTTCCACCAATAAGAGTATGTAAGCAGAGGTTACGCACCCCCTACTCAAAATTCTGTAAAGGAAAACCAAGTGATCAAGGGAATTGATACTCAAATACCTTGGAGTTTCCAGCCTACTATTAAGTCTTTGAGTCAACAATAAACATTTTACACAGGTTTCTGTTGGTCTGTTGATCTGCTTATTACTCAGAATGTTATTTTTTCCAGCTAAAAAATAATTACACTGATGATCTGTTTAGAAATCACTATTTACTTATCAACAGGCCCAAAAATTGGAGAGCAATGTTACCTGCAACCTGTCACTGGTATCAGCCTCACCTATAGTCTTGGATGAAGGTGTTCCATTTATCTGAGGCCCATACACTTTTTTTTTTAAAATTTTTAAGATGATGCTTTGAAGATTTTACTTATTTATTTGAGAAGAAAGAGAGATAGAGAGAGGGAGAGGGAGAAGCAGGCTCCCCACTGAGCCAGGAGTCTGACATGGGGCTCAATCCCAGGACCCCTGGGATCATGACCCAAGCCAAAGGCAGACACTCAATCGACTGAGCCACCCAGGTGCCCTGGGCCCATATACTCTTACAATTCAAGTGGACATTCTGAAAATCAGATTTTTTTGTTTAAATTTCTAAATTTATTTCCTTCTGTTATCTCTAAAAGGGAAAAGGACTGAATTCACAGTTGGTGCACTCTTTTTTTCAGATTACACAATCAGTTCCTACACTATAAAATCAAGATATTAGAAATCTCTGATCATTCATGAGACTGCACTTCACAAGTATATGCAATGATGTATTTGTGGTATTTCTATCCTTATTCTGTCCCTCCTAAAAACGAATGTGTGTCAGCTCCTCTTCTTATTACACTGTTTTTGACTAGATTAGTATTTTTGTCCCTTTTACAATCAATGAAACAAGAAAAACTCATATCCAAAATACATAAGTGAATGATTGGGGTTAGTCCTCATTTATTTTCTGTGTAGGTATAAGAATTATATCAGAATGTATTAGAACACAAATATTCATACGAAAACTAAGAAAAAAACAAATAGGCTATTTAAATATTAATTTCCAATTAAATCGCTGAACGTTAAGAGTGAGATTCAATAATGAAACTGAACAGAATACTGGATGTTGTTAGGAATTGTACTGGGGTCGTTCTGCCTGTGTTGAAACTGATCTGTGGTCATGTCTCTACTCATCTCTTCTTTTATGTGGATGCTTATTTCTGTAAGACCACACACACCCATACACCCACACAAAGCCTCTATTTCACCAACTGGAGGCTCTTAGTGTAAGTTTCTATATAATGTAAATTATATTAACAGATATTTCCATAAATAGCAACATGCCAACTAAAATCATGTATATTACACCAGGGATTAAAACTATATTTAGATTAGAATTGCATACTCTCAGTTGACATTCTTTTTGCATCCATTTTTCTTTGACTAAACCAGGATCATTTTTCTAGTCATTTTCTCATCATAATTCATATGTATTTTTCTAAACTAAGAAAGTGATCTCTGAGTGTTTGATCTTTTAAATACCATTAAATAAATAATATATAAATACACACATGCATTAATTAAAATACCTCTCAAGTATTACATTAACACAATTTTGACAGAACCTGAAGAAAATCAGGGGTTTCCTCTTAGGAAGACACATATACATTTATATTTATGCAAATATGTATATTTATTTGCACGGATAAGACTACACAGGGCTCATTTCCCTATAATATCTTCCTTCTTATCCCTCCCTCCCTTCCTCTCTCCTTCTTTCTTTATATCTGTATAGAGGGCAACAAGAAGAGTGCGCTCACTAAGACTATTCTTTGATTAACAAATGTATCTGATTCGGGTTCAATCACAGGCATCAGGGTAAGTGATCTCCCACCAGTGTGTATAAAGGACAACTCCAAAGACACAGCTGTTTTCTCACTGGTAACCAATGATGCAAACTTACGGGTAATCATACATAATTACTGTGTTGACTTTAGCTAACTCAGCTCTAGCAAAAACAGAAGGCTTAAAGAGAAGGCTTATCTTTGGATTCAAGGCATTTCTATTTGTGATTAATTATTCTAGTGTACTACATTCTAGGCTGATATTTATATAAGTCTAGTATAAAAAATAACCAACAGTTTAAAAAATATGTCATTCATGTTATATGGATGGCAAGTTCATTTTTTTATAATCACTTCTCATCCCTCTGCTTTTACAGACTTGTATTATATCCCTATTACAAGAGGTATGTATTTATTTTGCATATGTTAATTAATACATCAAAGCAAAAAAATACCTTTTAAGTCTAACATAGTCACTAGTCAGCACTACAGGCAATGAGTAATTGAATTTTAAAACAAATTGTGAAGATGTTAACACACTTCATCACAGAGGAATTTTGTTAAGGTTACAAAGCTATATGCATTTGGAAGCTAGATTATTTAAAGCACATTGACTAAAATGTGTAGAACATTTTACAGGATAAACAAAAACCAGGCTCAGCTTTTAAATTTAAGCATCATTGTGGATATAATGTTCAAAGACACAATCATCTCACAGATAGGGCTGAAGTGTACAGGAACGGGGGGGGGGGGGGGGGGGG
>NC_138380.1:72148254-72165849 GCF_054177405.1 Leptonychotes weddellii | reverse complement strand
GGGTTAAAAAATTATGGTAAAAAATTAAAAACAGCCATCAAAAATAATTTGTGACATATATACACAATGAAAAATTTTAAAATGCATCCATTGTCCACTTAAATGGAATGCTGACAGTATTATTAGAGACTTCTGCTATCATATTCTATACTCTCCAAGAACCACTATTATAATTTTTGTGTTGTTACTCATTTGTTTTTTATGGTTTTAATATGTGTAGTTTTTATTTTATTTTATTTTTTTAAAGATTTTTATTTATTTATTTGACAGAGAGATACAGCGAGAGAGGGAACACAAGCAGGGGGAGTGGGAGAGGGAGAAGCAGGCTTCCCGCTGAGCAGGGAGCCTGATGTGGGGCTCGATCCCAGGACTCTGGGATCATGACCTGAGCCGAAGGCAGACGCTTTAACGACTGAGCCACCCAGGCGCCCCTACTCTTGTATAGTTTTGAACTATATATAGTTTTGTGCTTTTTTCCCCCCTTTTATTCTTTTTTTTTTTTAAAGATTTTATTTATTTATTTGAGAGAGAGAATGAGAGAGTCAGAGAGCACATGAGAGGGGGGAGGGTCAGAGGGAGAAGCAGGCTCCCCGCCGAGCAGGGAGCCCAATGCGGGACTCGATCCTGGGACTCCAGGATCATGACCTGAGCCGAAGGCAGTCGCCTAACCAACTGAGCCACCCAGGCGCCCTCCCCCTTTTATTCTTTTTCAGCAAACACTACCTAGATACAAAAATGATCTATGAAATATGTATGAGGCATAAAGAAAAACTTTATAATGAATACGTGGGAACCACTGACTCAATTAACAAATGGAATACTATCATATTTGAAGCTTCTTTCAAACTCACCTCTTTATATCTTCCTTCAATTTAACTGCCGTCCTATCTTATGTGTCTCTAATTATGACATTTTGGGCATATTTTCACCCGATCTGTAAGTCCCTACACCATATATTGCTTGCTATTGAATATTCTGAAAAATGGTACCCAAATTTCCTTTCTGTTTTTGATTCTGATTTTAGAGTCAGAGTTGTAAAGTGTTATTTTAGATGGACAGGCAGGTAGGTAGGTAGGTAGATACAGATAACCTTCCAAATCAAAGCATTTCCTCAAAACCAAGCTATGGTGCCATTAGCGAGTACTGATGATAATGATAGATAAATATGATGTGTAAGACCATAACCAGATGCAGGCACCGTGAGAAACTAGGAAACGCACAACTCACGTGAACTCATTTAACTTCATTTTTAAAAATATTAGAGACCCAACAAAACACATCTGTGCCAAACTCAGGTTATGAACCAGCAGTATACACTCCCTTCACTGGACCAGCTTTTAATTAAAAACTTAGTAAAGACCCTACAATCTGATTGATCAAAGATTACTCAATTACTATGAGGCTAATTTTTTAAAAAGTAGAATATGATTGTTCAGATATCTAAAAATAGAGTTCATAAAGATCTGAACATTCTATTTTTAGATAGTTTTTGACTTCACATTTAATAACTAATCAATATTGAGGAATCTCAGTAACTTTAAAGTAGTGTTATTCAATTCATTCATAGAATATTTATTGCTTATTTGCCATGATTTTCATGTTACTCTAAGTGCTAAATATGTAATATTTGCCGTTAGAAGGACCAACATAATTATATAAGAAACAACAAAAATACATTAAATACATATTCATATGTGATTCATGTATGATTTATACATGGAAGATAATGATCTATTATAGAGTCTAGGCTGAAACTAGTAGGGATAGGAAAAAAATTCAAATTTAAGTAAACATTCAAGGACTTGGTTTCTCAGTTATGGCATGACTATAGGCATCTGTTTTAAAGCTAGTCATTTCTTCAAGCTGTTCTTTTTCTGGCAGCCAATCATAGACTTGAGGATCTACGTCTCATATATTAAACATGAACTCCATCTGTATTTAAAAAATATATAAATACATACATAAACACACATATACATTTTTTATAGGACTACCTGTTCATGAAAAAATTTTGAACAATTTGAAACTATCATCAAACATTACCTTGACGCCCTGATTTTTTTAAGAATGTAATTTTTAATGATGATGCAATAACCAACTGTGTGGATGTATTTTATTTAATGACCTCACTCTTAGAAAAATATTCTAAATACAACAATGCAAACATAAGTCAGAATGTCGATGCAAGGGAACAGGGAGTATTGAAGAATTTAGTTTATTTAATTCCATAAATAAAGTATTATCCATTTGCTTCACTATCTGGTACTCAACAATACGCCAATAATGTGCATTATGCATTCAGACATTCAGAGTTCAATCTCCAGCTCAACATTATATTGCTGCCAGCAAACAGACAGATATAGCCCTTATAAGCCTGAAGACTCATTAGTTACTCACAGAATCCAGGGAAGAATAGACATTTCAAGTAGGTTTAACTTTCATGTGTGTTGTTGTCTCTGGTTTTTGGGGCAGTAAGGATGGGATACAGTGAAGAGGGGCTGAGAATGGGAGACTGGATAATATAGAAAGTCCAACTGGCAAAGATATAAATAAATATTAGGCAGCAAAAACATTACCATTACCATTACCCTATTCATTCATGCAATGAATAAACTAGTAATATTAGAACTCCTCTCCAGTTTAATGGACACATAATAACAGAAAGTAAATACTAGCCCACATAAACCAGATTTTTAATAAAAGACATAAGTTCAATTGATTTCCTGCTAAAGAACAAGAGATATTGACGGATGGATCCTAATAACCCGATCCCAATAGCCTTACAACTACCATCAACCAGAAAGACCACTGGAGACAGTCCCAGAACTTAGTGCGGTCGTATACCCTCATCACCTCAAGAAGCCCAAGACACCCCAGTCAACCCTTGTTATCCGTCTCTCCACCCCCTCAAATCTGCTCAGTGTTTCCTAGACAGTAAGAATATGACACCAGGGATGAGTCAGCAGTGAGGGGAGGCGAACAGAGAGAGAAAAGGAGAGGGTCTTGCCAGAGACACATGGGATGCTTAGTTTTCGCACCTGCCCATATTACTCTCTGGATCAATGTGGGAGTGGTATTTTCAGGAATCTGTGGTGTCCTGAGGTCCTCTGAACACAGGAGAGGCAGAACTGCTCCACGGGGAAGTCAGCTGGATCTTCACTGCCTGAAATGCTCAGCCAAGTCAAGTGCTTATTGAGTCAGAAAGTGGTATGACTGTATCTGTCATCTCAGAAAGAATCTGATAAAGAAATGTACCCTAAAAAAAATCAACACTGCTTTCTGAGCCTTTAAGTGTGTACAGTACGCTTGGCTGAAAAATAGAATTATAAAACAGAATTCCCATTTTTAACAGATAGCTGTTTTCCATTTAGCATATAACTTCCTCCTGAGAATACCTGCATTTGAAGAGGAGAAGCTTACCCTGAAGGAATGACAGTGCATTGCAGAGGTTACAAGCTTGCACAGATGACTAGGGTGGCAAGAGAAGAAATGGGATGAAGGAATTGACAATGCCCAGAAAAACTGTCCTAATTTACAAGGAACCTAAAGATTTAAAAATGGAGGAGGAACAGGTTCTGGGAGCCAGTGAATATAATACTTATCTCATTGACTCCTGATGGCATTCAGAGGAGAGAATTTCTACAATCCTGTTCACTGTACAGATGAAGAAACTGGAGCATAGAAACTAAAGAGTCACATCGTGATCAGTATCTAAAGCTAGTAAATGGCAGATCTCAGAAAGGAGGCCATAGCTCATACATTTGGATTTTAAAGAATATAAAGGATACTTAAGTCAGAATTGAAGGTGGGATTTCCTAGAGATGACACACAAAAGAAGATAACAAGGACCAGATTCTTGGAAAATAGCTGCACTTACACAAGAAGGAAAACCAGCAAAGCCACGTAAACAGGATCATTCAAGAAGGTGGGAGGAAAATAGGCGGTTTTTAGTAAACTCAAGTGGAAAAGATGAGAATTTCAAAGTGAAAGGCAACACTGCCAAATACAGCACTGAGGTTAAGTAACATATATTTCCAAAAGGCTGGCAGACAAGTCTCTTTTTATAACCGAACCAAGTACTCTATTTATATATTTCCTTCATTGTTTGTTTTGTCCCTCTCATCTTTGCAATAACTGCTTTGGTGTTTCTCAAGTGGCCTGCATAACTGACTATAAACAACTGTTTTACCTGTGATTAAATATATAACTACACCTAAAAACAATGAGTTATGTTTATTACATTGCTTCATCTTTATGTGATGAGTATAAGCATTTAAAAACATAAATGAAGTGAAACCTTAGAATTCACTTCAAGTGCCATGTTAGAATATTACTTTGAACGACATCAGATTTTGAAGTAGGAATTTATTTGTGGGTATAATCTTTTCCTATACAGAGTATAAATGATTAGACTTTATGTGAATTAGTTACTGAAGAATGAAGCTCAATATTTCTTCCTTTCTTCTTTCCTAGTTTTTAAAATGGAAAAATTAGTTAGGATCTAAATAAACAATGAGAATGTTCTATGTGTTTTGTATATTGATGAATACATTGAAAGTACCATAAAATTTTTTATTCCTGGAGAAGCTACTGAGATACCACACTTCACTCAATTAATTTATCATTCCACATATCCTCACCAGATATTGTATTGGGTGCCCTCTGTTAATAGAGAGATTAAATACATAGGTGCTTATTACAGTGAGCCCAAGGTCTAGAAGAAAGAAAGAAAACACAGTCTCAGTATTTTTATAATAAAAACAAAAGGTGCCCTGGAAACACAATGGGAAGATGGGATTCATGTAGAGTAGGGGACAGTGAGGGTCAAGTAAGGCTGTTCAGAGGAAGTGACAACAGGGCTGAACCATGAAGTGGTGTTAGCCAGACAAAAAGCATGCTTGGCTGAGGAGCAAGTTTAACGTGAATTTATTATGACCAGAAAGGAAATGTGTATAGAAAGGGAGTAATGACTGCAACATAGCAGATGCTCAAGAAATGGAATTTTGCTGTCTCACATTTCCATAAATTATCGTATACCCATACTATACGTATCCCAGAATATTACCTTTACTTTGTGGACTAGGCTGAAGAAATATTCCAAACCTAAGGTATTAAAGCTTCACTGATTTTTGAAAGGAAAGCAAAAATATAAATTTGATATTTCATTTTAATTGGGACATATTACACTTAGTATATAATTCAGGGTAGCTGAATCTGACTCGGGGCATAGTTACCCATCTGTTTGTATGGATCCCCAAAAGAGCTCTGGGGGGAACTTGAGGGGTCCTGGCAGGGTGGGCACATGGAAGTGAAGCAGCTGTGGGCTGCACAGGGCCCCACCCCCTGTGCCTCAGTCTGTCCCATTCTGTGTAGTTCTAGTGCTGCTTGCCATTCTGGGAGATTAACTATAGGCTTTTTGTATTTTTAATGTTATAATGGCGATTTCTGTGTCTGGCATTAAATTTTTTGAAAGTTATTGGTTATTTGTTCTCTAAGAGACTGAAGATACATGAAGATAGAGGATTATAGAAAAATAAAGTTCATTCTCTGCAAACATTAAAAAAATTTATAAGTATAAATAAATATATTTGTGTAAATATAATTGTACACAATGATATTATGTAGTTATATAAATATTGTATATGCATATTATATAATTATTAAAGTGGACTGGCTATTTAGTATTGAGACACATATTTACCAAAGTTATACTATCCAATATATAGCTTCTCATAAATTAGGACACATGACATTTTCCTCACATTTTATTTATTTATTTATTTATTAAAAGATTATTTATTTATTTATTTGACAGAGAGAGAGAGAGCACAGGCAGGGGGAGCGGCAGACAGAGGAAGAAGCAGGCTTCCCGTGGAGCAGGGAGCCCGATGTAGGGCTCGATCCCAGGACCCTGGGATCATGATGGGAGTTGTAGACAGACACTTAACTGACTGAGCCACCCAGGCACCCCCCCATTTTGATATTTTCATATTTTAATATTACTTGCTCATATTTTAATATTACTGATATTCTAATACAATCTGTGCATTTAAAATAGAATTTCAAAATATTTACTGGCTGCATGTTATAAGGATCCACAATCTCTATGCCTTTACAATGCCATTTACAGTTATACAGAGCAGACATTAAATAAAAATTACTAATGAAATAATAAAATTTAAGATGAAATTTTATTATATAGGAGGATTTGAAAATCTCATCCTTCTGTATTTTAATTTTCTTCCTGCAAAATTGGGGTGATCATATTCATATCTATTCTATTTCCTGATACATTGTAGAAAACAGTGAGTGAAAGTTACTTGATAATCTGTAAAGCAGTCTATAGGTTTAAGGTGTTTTTAAATTACTTCTACTTTTATTTTTAAAACATGGTTTTATGTGGGGTTATCCATAATTATTCTTTATTCACATCAGGCTCAGGGAATCTCCTGACTCTTTAAATTATCATTTATTGGGCGCCTGGGTGGCTCAGTTGGTTAGGCGACTGTCTTCGGCTCAGGTCATGATCCTGGAGTCCCAGGATCGAGTCCCGCATCGGGTTCCCTGCTCGGCAGGGAGTCTGCTTCTCCCTCTGACCCTCCCCCCTCTCCTGCTCTCTCTCTCTCATTCTCTCTCTCAAATAAATAAATAAATAAATAAATAAATAAATAATAAAATCTTTTAAAAAATTATCATTTATTAATCATAGTGTATTTAAAATACTCATATAATCAAGTTTTAAGGCAATCTTAAAACTACTCTTTGATTTTTTTGGGTTATTCTCTCTCTCTCTCTCTAATGTAATTAGCATTTGACCTAGTTTTTAAAACTATCTATAACAATCAACAAAAGCGTAGGATTAAAAAAGATATCTCTAGGTATTCCTTCTCACTTTGTTGAATTAAATATATTTCATACCAGCTATATTCCGGCTCATGTTTAGCTTATTAAAATGATTTCTACATATTTTACTTGATTCTATATGATTTCCTAGAAATTAGGAATTTGGGAGAAGGAATGTTACATATGTTAACATTTCGCTAAATAGTACATAATAAGACCTGACAATAAATACTACAGATTTAAGTAAAAATTACATTTTAGTGCACTTTGTCAAAAATTTTAAGTACATATATTTACATATGTATATGTTATATAATAATTTAAAACAACTGAAGTTAATGAAATGGAGCATCACACTGCAGGTGTGAATAAGGTCTTGGGCAAAGAGTAAAATGGAGGAAGCAATATTCTAAAGATACAATTAATCCTTGCTTCGGAAGAATCGTTTACCAAATGCATTTGGGTGATGTGTTCTTTTGGTTTGCATCTAAAGTCAAGATAGTTTCATGGCACTTGTTAAAACACCTGAAGATGTTATCACCCTAGTCTAAATAGACTACTTAACTACATGAATAGATTTTGGCAGTTAATACAAAAATAAAATCAGAAAGACCGACACCTTGAGAGTAAGCTGATTCTAATTTCATTTGGTATTCTGTCGGGATTTAGGTATATGAAAAAAATGTTTTTGTTTTAATAATCTCAACATCTATAATCATAATACATAATTATGGCCATAACAAATATATTTAGTCTTGTGAAGAAATTAATCAAAATGCTAACATTACATCAGGCCACATCAAAGGTTGATTTTCTAATGTGAAAATTTCCTTTCTCTTTCTGAGGATTACTTTATGGTGCCCTTTTCAAATATTAAGATTCTAAGGAACTCTATTTTAGTCATTTAATCACTATCTCTTATTAACAAGTATTATCTTGAATTATTACAAAAGACTTTATTTCTCTTATGAAAATGTCATTTCAAATATGGGGTGGATGCTCCAGAAGACATGAGATAGGTGTGCATTAAAAAAGAAATGAAAATAAAATCAGCATCGTGGCTAAGGACCTAGGTACAGAGCTCTTGAGCATTAACTCCAGAAACACTGTCATTTTTATTAACAACCTTGAAAACAAAAGCACATCATTCACCATGTGACTGGGCCCCATCCTCTTACCTTAATATTACCTTAAACCTGCTGGCTTTGTTGCTGTTCTTGTTCTTGTTTTGGTTTGGTTTTGGTTTTCACAGCTAACAAGCTCACCTAAGTGAGGCTCCTGCTCACTTACCTACATTTAGCCCTATTTTATTATCTTATCTAGGCAAAACATTTCAGGCCCTTCATCCCTGGGGAAACTTTCAGTAAGATCTGTGCATGCATCTTGATACTTTTAAGGCCATTCAGGGATCCTAATTATTGAAACAGGTGTAAATGATAAAATTTATTATTTTTTAGTTTGCAAAATATCCTTGAGTAGACAACATGTGTCAAATGGAAATATATCTCAGCATGTTGCATAAAATCAAGTATGAAGCTGAGAATACTTTCTACTGATAAAGTTGAAGGAATATTACAATAATTTATTATTTCCACCTAATCATTCTTAAACCTGGAGTTTTCCCCTATGATAACTGACTAAAACTAGTCACACTAATGTTAGTATGAGCCTAGAAATGGATCCTCACAGCAAGCAGCAACTGACCCAATATATAAACAGATCTCCTCAAATGTCCCAATAAAAGCTGGTGGGAGAGTGCCAAAGTTCAATTCATGAAAAGCAGTTATAATGGCATGGTGGTAGGGCAGGCAAGATAATAGTGTTCAGGCAGATGGCCTTCTGATGCTCTGTTTCAGACCTAGAGTACATTTAAGAGGATCAAGAAGAATGAATAGAATGGACGTTCTTCAAGCAAACCTCCATGACATTTACTTTGGCCAACCTTTTTAGAAGAGCTTTATCCGACCTGAGGCTAATTCAGGATCATACCAATGATAGGCACCTGGAGTGCAGTCACATTGCACAGCCCATCTTAGTTGGGGAGCTGTGTATTTGAAAACTTTTTAGCCAAACTAGGCTTTGGACTAATACTTAGCTATCATCTTATGAATGCTGATCGGCTGAACGAGAGCATGTGCTTAACAGGGAGGGGTGTGTCTTTCTGGGCTTGCTTTCTGTAGTGTCTATTACAAATTCATAAAATATTTTAAGTTAATATTTGGTTAAAATTGTCAATGCCTGTGGCAATAAACCAACATGAATCCAAAGCTGAAGCTGCACATATTGCTAAGAGCTAAAAATATTATATACAGAATAGGAAAAAAAATTAAAATGCCCTTCATTTTAAGAACGACAACAAAATTGATATTTTTAGTCATTAAAAATACCTTGTGATATGTCCAGTATGGTTACTTAAAAATCAGTCTGCATTTCAACCATGTGCATAAAAATTAGAGATAATACTGTTGTCTATTCTCATGTATACTTTTCACATCTTTGTATGTCTGAATAAAGACTATTAAAGTTAGAAAAGAGTTTTATACCTTTCAGAGAGAAATGGTATCAAATAAATGCTTAGTCAGTGCCTTATTTCTCATATACATTTTTATATCATGATTACTAACACATTTTAATTCAGAGTAAGTCGTTTCAAGATTACATTTTTCTTATAATTAATAAAGTCATAAATGAGGTTATGACTATATTTAAGAAAGATGAAGAATAAAATATAAGAACTTCACAATAATTTTGAGAGAATCACTAGAATCAGAAAGAAGAGTATAGGTTGTTTTTGTTTTTAAACCTGTCATCAAATTTCATCATAACTTACCAAGATTATTATATGCATCCTCGGCAGATGGCCTCATTCATATGTGATTTGTAACAGCTTTCTTCTCAAACAGATTTTTAAATATGCACCAAAATAAATTAGGAACATGCTCTCATATAATGAACAAGATATGGAATTTTTCTAAGTCCAAATATGCTCACTCTAAAATAACAAGCTCATTTATTTCCCCCTTAAAGATCGCACTATATTTGAGCGAGGAAAGCTTCAATGACACACAGGAGAATGATTGTCTTAACTCTTTCATAATTCAATTATTCATTTAAGATAATCCTTATTTTAATTTGCCCAATTTTCACTCCTTACTATTAATATTAAAAGGCAGATTTAGGGACGCCTGGGTGGCTCAGTCGGTTAAGCATCCGACACTCGGTTTCAGCTCAGGTCATGATCTCAGGGTTGTGAGATCAAGCCCCACATCAGGCTCTGTGCTCAGCGTGCAGAGTCTGCTTGAGATTCTCCTCCCCAGCCCCCGGCT
Organism: Leptonychotes weddellii; assembly: GCF_054177405.1. Classification (NCBI taxonomy): domain Eukaryota; kingdom Metazoa; phylum Chordata; class Mammalia; order Carnivora; family Phocidae; genus Leptonychotes; species Leptonychotes weddellii. Next base: position 72,155,680 of record NC_138380.1, on the reverse strand, counting down.
CACCATCCACCTTCGCTCCTCCCCCTGCTCTCTCTCTCCAAAAAAATAATAATAAAGCAGATCCAATCCAGGTATTCCTCTTTAAACAAAAGCAAACACATGATGCTGAATTAAATATAATGGCATGGTGGGAGGGCAGGAAAGGTAGATGGCTTTCTGATGCTTTATTTCAGGCCTAGAGTACATTGAAGAGGATAATGAAGAATGAAAAGAATGGACATTCTTCAATCAAACCTCCATGACATTTTATTTTGACCATTTGACCATGACATTATTTTTGACCATGACATTTATTTTAGTAAACTGTGACCTGAAGCTAATTCAGGGATAGACTATGAGAAGCCCCTGGAGGGCAGTTATTCGATGCAGCCCATATTAGCTGGGGAGCCAAGTATTTTAATACCATTTAGCCAAACTGGGGTTTGAAATGACATATTGATATTATCATGTGAATCCATCCAAATGAATTACATATTTCAGAAACAAAAGCTGAAGTGCATTTTAACTGAAAGTTCAGTTCTCTTGTATGTAACACGGGGATGGGTTGGTGAAGGGTTATGTGCTATTTTTCAAATTAAAACTTAGAATAAATCTCTATAAACACATAATTTAAAGAGATTAATTTCTATCAAATTCCTGCAATATCATTTTTGATCACCCGGGAATTTCATTATTTATATACACATATCTAGAAAGGAGTATTTCATTTTACTTAAATATATTTTACAACTCATTGTAGGAAGTGATCACATTAAATATATGTAATTTGTGGCCCAGTTTAAACTATCAATCATCTTCAACAGATGAAAATCTGAGGATACTAACATTCTGACCAGGTTTTACCAAGAGAATTATAGCAAAGTGGCTAATACACTGAGATAGATAAGACCAAGTAAAATCTTCATTTTTCTACATACTATTTATTTGACTTTTGGAAAAATAGTCAATTTTTCATCTTCATCTCTGAAGTAGAGGTAAGAGCAACAAAGTGTATGGAGATTATATCTCTATAGATATACATAAAACACCATTTATACACTTTTTCTTTATTATTCAAAAATTTATGTAACATTTAGGTTATCCAGGTCTCTTATCTTATTGCTCCTTGCTTCTCAGAAGATTGAAGACTGTTCTCGATTATTAACAATTCTGACAGAAGATGACTAAAGAAAAAATCATAAATATTGGCTGACATTTTAAAGCAGGAAATAAGAATCACTGAAAACATGGAAAATGAAAGAACGATGAAAAAGCAATCCGACATAAACCTGTGATCTGTTATCTTTTATTCTAATCTGTTTTCCTATTTTTATTCTAATTGATTTTTTATTCCAATTTTCTTTTCTGTTTGAATAGAGTTGACATCACACAATACTCTATCATCTGTGCAGTGAAAGTTACATATTCATTTGGTATCTATACAATTTTCCTACTACTTCCATTTAACCTTATAATATGACCATACTCAGTGCTATTTATTAATATATTTGCTTATATCACTGAAAACAGTAATATAGTATTCTTTTGTGTGAACATAACAAAAATTATTTAGCCATTTTTCAATTTTTCCATACTTAAAATGTTGCCAGTTTTCACTAAGTTGTGTCTGTAGGGTCATTACAATCCATTTGTAACACTGAGTTGGGTAAGTCAGGGTTTTCTTGTTACAGCATTGACTTCTCAAGGGGCTGAATTTCTAAATTACATATAGATCCTTCTAAATGAAAAAATAAAAACGAGGATTACTGCTGGCTCCTATCTGATGAAGTACCTGTTTTTTTCTTCTTTTTAGGGCAAAAAGCAATCCAATGAGGTACAGAAACTAAAAAAGAAAGCACTTGACTTTCCTAATCAATTATCTCTAGTCAAGAAAGGTTCTACTATTTTCTTAACTCTTTAAAGGCAGAAAAATATGCTAAAATCAAATCTATTTCAAAACATCTTAAAGAACTTAACATTATTATAATCCAGGGACTTGCTTCTGTGATTCTAGCTCTCTAAAGTATATAATTTATTTGAAAGATAATATAGCACTCTCAATAAAAGAAGAAAAAGCCAATATTTTTAAACTGTGGTACTTATGTTTTACATATGATTTTGAATAAATAGAATTTAAATATGTTCAGTCTTTAATCTGATCTTAAATCCACTAATACCAAAAGCTGTTTAAGGTAAAACATTGATAAAGTACCAGATATATTTTTCTGTAGGCAGAACAATATTATTTTTAAAATATCTTCTTCTTGTGGAGTTTCCCCTTCCTTTTATTTCCATCAGATGGTTTATACAGTATTGAGTGCCAGGGGAAAGAAGGATGACATGTTAAAAGAAGTAGTTGCTTGGTAGTCTCCGGATCTGTGTTTTCCCAAACCTGAACCCATTAAAGAAACTATTTGCAGCATGATATAGGGGGAACTCTCAGGTAGCAGACCATTAAAACTTAAGAACAAAAAACAATTTTCTTTGTGATCATAAAAAGATTTCTTAGGCTCAGATGATGAAAGAAATTGAAGGAAGTTTATGGAGAACAGTGAAAAGAGATGGGGGAAGGGGGGCCCTAAGTTATATTTTCTACGCAAACCTAAATAGGGAGGCGTGAAGAAGTCCTTCCCCAGAGAAGCTGTGGGAGTTGAGAACAAGATCCAGAGTCAATGGAGTCACCGCATAGGTATTCAGGACCACTAGGTGTCTGGCAGAGTTTTACATGCCCCAGAATTACACCTACAGGATAGAAACAATTCTGTGACTTTTTCATGGCTTCCTAGAACTAACAGAACCATGGAAATGTGAAAAGAACTGGCTCACTAAAATGTGTGGACTAAGACCGAGGACAAGATGATTTTTCGATATTTACCTTATGGACATACGACTCGATTACCATATAGGTAGTAATTATCACATCCCTGTCATGACTCTTTATGAACCCACTGCATCTTGTACATAGTGGGAGCGATCATAGGGGGATTCCAAATGGACTCCGATTGTCACCAACTTAAAAGATGGGGCTCAAAACAGAACTTGATTTTGGTTACAAATAAATAACTGACTTGAACTTGTTATTTGCACACCTGAGATTGTTGACTGTAATTCAAAACTACTACAAATAGAAAAGACTTTGCCCTCTATCGTGTCTTTAAGAGAGACTTTATTTTGCATAATAATGTATGATCTGTTTGCATGATTGGTGTTATTATTGATTAAATATGTTATCTCCCCAGATGACATCTAAATGTGATTATGCTCCCTGAGAAACATCATTAAACATTGATAGAATTAATTGTATCACATCAATGGGGAAAAAGTTATTAGGAAAGCACATCATGGTATAATAAGCAAATAAAATCACCACCAAATTCATACATACCCATAACAATAAAGCAAATGATCAAATGAAGAATGAGTTATTTCTAAGTTTTTCAAAATTGATAATCATTTTTTCTTGCTTACTAATTTTAGAATAAGCTAGTACTTGCTAGTAGGCCAGAAGTATGGGTAAATTCTGCAAAAAGTAGTCAATTATATATGTTTCATTTAATTATTCAATAAACATTTATGAACAATACTACTCATAAAAAAATAATTATGAACAATAATGTTCTAGAACTCTTACTACCCAATCAGGATAAAATGTGAATTAGATGTGCACTTTTCACTCAGATAACTGTATCTCTGTATCTTCATATGTATATCTATCTATCTTTCAATCTACCATCTACATGTATTGTTACCATGCCACTGAAATATTATGCATTTATGTATTAATATATATACATTTATAGTACAAAATTTTTATCTTCAGACTTACGATATAATTTTAAAATGTGTCATAAAACACTGAAGTTAACAGCAACAATTTAAAATTGAATATCATAAATTAGCTATAGTGGCTTATATATATAACTTATTAACTCAAATTTTTTTATAATGTACATTATTATAGCATTATTACCCCTTTCTATTCTTAGCCTCACATTTCTGATAAACGTAAGTAAAAAGTGCACATTTGTTATTTTAGAAATTTATTATCTATGACTATTTTCTTTTAAGAACCTGGTTTGATGGCATCATGGTCAAGTTAATTTCACGTTGAAAAATTACTGACTAGCAATTTATTCAGATGTTTGGAAGCCACCATTCCTTCTTACTGGCTGTCAGCAACCACGCAAATTAAAGTCTTTGCTCATGGCTATCACAATGTTGTTATAATATTTTTAGATACAGTTTTTATTGGGAATTTGTTTTAAAGATTTTATTTATTTATCTGAGAGAGAGAGTGAGAGAGCACAAGCAGGGGGAGGGGCAGGAAGAGAGGGAGAAGCAGGCTCCCTGCTGAGCAAGGACCCTCCAATGTGGGGCTCGATCCCAGGACCCTGGGATCATGACCCGGCCAAAGGCAGATACTTAACCAACTGAGCCACTCAGGCGCCCCTTTATTGGGAATTTTTATCTTTTTTTTAAAGATTTTATTTATTCATAAGAGACAGAGAGAGAGAGAGGCAGAGGGAGAAGCAGGCTCCCCGCTGAGCAGGGAGCCCCATGCGGGACTTGATCCCAGGACCCTGGGACCATGACCTGAGCCGAAGGCAGACGCTTAACCATCTGAGCCACCCAGGCGCCCTATTGGGAATTTTTAAAGTTACTTTTCAAAGACATAAACTAGAATAAGAGATACTGGCAAATTCTAAACATTGTAGGATCATGTGGTGATTTTAGAATCTTCCTTTGTAGTATATTTTAGCCTTATTCAGAGAAAACACTATTCATTGTCAAAACGAATTATCAATCAACTGCACTGCACCATTATTGGGTTGGCCTGTAACAACCCCTTGTCTTCCTTCCCAGGGGGAGCAATTCATAAAGCAAATGTAAAAATGTTCTCCCTCCCAGCACTGCTTAGGTTAGTTTCACAGAGCAATCCTTTCAGGCCTCTGCCCTCTATATACATATTGATATGTTAAACTGCTTTCTGGCATTATTCTGTACAGTTCTGCAAATTGCATTTTCCATGAAAGCCTATGACTGGTAAGAGATAGGACTGTTGAATCCAGGAACTCCGGCATCTCCTGCCCACATCAGAAAACATTTTAAGAAAGATTCTGCATCTTCATCTCAACAAAATCACTGCATGGTCTCTTTTTCTCATAAACATAATGGCAATTACTACTGAAAAGAACGATCTTCTTGTTTCTATTTGCCTGAATGCTTAACACTATGCAGTTTTTCATAAAGCTCTGAATTTGAATTCCAGTTTTGACACCTATTAGTAGTTTTGTTTGGAGTAATTATTTTACCACTCTAACCATCTCTTTTTTTCATAGAAAAAAATGGTGAAAATAATTCACTTAGCAGTAAAATGAGATTTAAGAAACTAAATATAATAGACTATGTCTTGTTGCAATGAGAAAAAAAACATTAAAAAGAAAAAAAATGGATTAAGACTTAGCAAAGCTAGTTGGCTGATGCAATAATACCTCACTAACTCAGGAAGTGGAGGTTGAAGTGAGGTCATTCAAATTACAGAAAAAGATTAAATGATAAAATTTTTATATGAGAGGAAACTGTCTTACTGTAAGACATAATTTAAACAATAATCTTAGATTCAATGTAAAACTTAACATATACTCAAAGTCTCAAAGTACAGCAAACTATTTTTTAAGTATCACTCATCATTCAACAACTATGTATTAACTAATAGGCACTAGGTAGTATGACAGTGAATAAAGAGACAATTTCTACCTTCAGGAGACTTACAATGTAGCAAGGGAGACAGATGCTGAAGAGATATTGACAACTTTAATTATTAATTAAAATTGCCAATAATGTTAGCAAGAAGTCTCTGTGTTTTGAAAAGGATATGCAACTTGGAGTAAGACATTTTCCCTAAGGAAGTGACATATGAGTTAGAAATTAGGTAGTGAACAGAGTGAGTGGTTACACTGGGAAATCAGCATTCGTGGATGGAAGTGATTGTGTGAGAGACTGAGGCCCCAGGGCACAGAGCCTTATAAATTGTATAAAGGATTTTAAACAGAGTATCAAGAGCGGTTAAGAGGCCATCCAAGCGGGCTGAGCCAGCAGATGACTTGATCTAATATCTGCTTCCACAATACTATTCTGTGTAGGACACGGATTAGAGAAAGGACATGGATGAGAGACCAGACTGCAGTAGTCCAGATGAGAAATGGAGCGTTAGGTTTTAGGAGAGGAAAAAGAAGTAGAAGAGTGATCTAAGAAAAGTTAGAAAGTACAACTGATGTAACTTAGAATTTGAGTGAATGTGGGCATCAAGGAAGGAAGTGTAAAGATTACTCCCTATTACAAGCTCAAATTTCTGAGTGGATTGCTGTGTCATCTACTAAGCAAAAACAGGGAGAAGAAGATATTTGGATATCCTATATTTTAAAGCCAGCCTTTAAGATACCAAGTGATGATGCTGAGGTAACTGGATATACGGGATCTGAAGCTGAGAAGAGATGATACAGAGATAGACGTTTGGAAGTTACAGTGAATATATGATATTTTAAGCTTATGGAAATTCACGGACTCCAGGGGAAAGGATGGATGGTGAGAAGGCACGGGGAGCTATGGCCAAGCCCTGAAGCTGTATAACACCTGGAAGTTAGGTTGGAGACAACTGTCTAACATGGATGACTCAGAAGGAGTGAGCAAAAGCATGGATGGAACAGGGGAAGAAATGTGTGGTACCACAGAAACCAACAAAAGAGAGTGCAGAAGGAGCAGTCCTTTGCCCTGGATGGACTAATAGTGCAAATAAGTTGGGTGTCCAGGTACAGACTGAAATTCATTAGAGATATTAGCAAGAACTAACAGTCTAGGTAAATTCATATATGAAAGCTCTGGATTGGAGTGTGTGTCATGAAATGGCTGGGACAGGAGGAAATGCAACCGTAAAATATAAATAAATCTTCAGAAAAGTTTAGCTGTGAAAGAGTAGGTGGTAATAAATCAATTGCATGAAATGAATATAATGTTAAGAGAGAAGTAATATCACACACTTTTCAAGGCCATAAAATGTGGCAACAGATGGCCTGGGTTTGGACACTGGCTATCCCACTTCCTGGTTCTGTGGTCTTAGATAAGCTACTTAATCTTTCTATGCCTCAACTCCTTCATCTCAAAATTGGTGACAATAATTACCTCACTACACTTTGGGAAAAAAATAATTGACATATGTAGAGTACTTAGAACCAGGCCTGGTATACAATACACACTGTATTTGCTATTTGTTCAACATATAAAAATCTTCAGTATGTTCAAATGTCAACTGGAAGAACCCAAAATAGAAAAAAAAAAGTGAAATATATTTATCTTTAGGGGGAGAGATTATGAATCATTCTAATCATCCTATTTTTGCTTAAGAGTACCTCTGAAACAAATAATACATTATATGTTAAAAAAAAAAAAA
>NC_138380.1:72139343-72148154 GCF_054177405.1 Leptonychotes weddellii | reverse complement strand
TCACTTTCATAATAAATACTAAATATTACTTTATTTATTTTTATTTTTTTATTTATTTGACAGAGAGAGACACAGCGAGAGAGGGAACACAAGTAGAGGGAGTGGGAGAGGGAGAAGCAGGCCCCCCACGGAGCAGGGAGCCCGATGCAGGGCTTGATCCCAAGACCCTGGGATCATGACCCGAGCCGAAGGCAGACGTTTAATGACTGAGCCACCCAGGTGCCCCTAAATATTACTTTAGAAGAATACGAACAATGTCATGAAAATTATGCCTACTATGTTGGGAAAAGAGTAACAACAATAATGAGAACTATTATGACCTGATTTTGTTGAAAATCATTTATATACTAAATCACACATATATATATATGTATACTAAATCATATATTTCCACCAAAAAATATTTATCAAAATATTGATAGTAGCTAATTATGAGTGATAGGGTTTAGAGTATTTCAATTTTATTTTCTGTGCTCTAGCACATTTTCTAAATTTTCTACAATTAACACTAATATTATTTTTGGAAGTGAAGAATGCTGTTTAAAAAATTAAAAACATTTTTCTCTGGAGCCTGAAAGTCCACAAATTAGAGCTTGATCAGAACCCAAAGCTACTTAGTAGATACTGAAGTACTGAACCCATCAATCTTGGCCACTGTGTCAGCACTAGCCTCTTCTATCCAAATCCCTGAGGTTGAAGGAAAATCTTGTTAGCTACATACTGCTGTCCAAGCAATCTTCATAAAATGCAAATCTGGGTACAGCTAACTCCTACAGGGACTCACCTTGCTTATGAATAAAATAGTCCATTTGTAAGTCCTGCCAGACACATTCAGAAGTAGAAGATTCACTGAATACACTTTCTTACCCCTAGCTTAATGTTTTTCACATGGTTTATTAGTCAGAGGTCCTTCCTTTCCTTTTTCACCTAGTCAAGTTTTGCCTCTCCTTGAAAGCACTGTTTTGGCAGCTAGTGCTCCCAAGGCACACTACAGTGATGCCATTCTATAATGATTTTCTCTTTGTGTAGATCGTCTCTAGACTCACAGCCACTTGGATGCAAGGATAAGTACACATGCATACACACACGCACCAGAGCACAATTTCTCTATCTCATGTAGCTCAATATAGTCTGCTAAGTGAGCTAAGTAAATGTGAAGTGGATGGGTATGGGTGCAGAGTGGACCTAAAGATGCTAAACACTCTGAAAATTTTGTTAAGTTTCAACCTTTCCAAAGAAGTGTTAAAAAAGAACAGTCCAGGGCGCCTGGGTGGCTCAGTTGGTTAAGCGACTGCCTTCGGCTCAGCTCATGATCCTGGAGTCCCAGGATCGAGTCCCACATCGGACTCCCTGCTCAGCGGGGAGTCTGCTTCTCCCTCATCCTCCCCCATCTCATGCTCTCTCTCTCTGTCTCATTCTCTCTCTCAAATAAATAAATAAAATCTTAAAAAAAAAAAAAAAGAACAGTCCAAAACTTTCTTAATATGTCCAAGAAAGAAACTAGGATGAGTTTTAAATAAAAGGACGTAGACAGGAAAGACCAGACTTGAGAATATAAGTTGGAATCATAGCCCGAACACATATGGGTCATCACTGCACTTCAATGGATGATTACACCTGAGCCTTCAATGAAAAGAGCTGTCTCGCTAGCAACACTCAAGACTAAATCAGGACCTAAGAGTAAACCAGCTGATCTGGCCATGGTGCAGGTAAACAGGACAGCAACCATCTCTCAGGAAAAGCGATTACTTCGGCTATCTCCGAAGAGTACAAGGTCAAATTCTGCTGGACCCACTCCAGACTGAATATAAAGTGATTCGTTGATGGCTTACGTGCTTGTCTCAGATCATTTTCTCACTAATGCAAAGATTATTACAACCATCATACTCTTTCTATCATGTTCAGAAAAAAAAAACGTGAAAAAATATATCCTTTTGTCTTTCTTTTTATGACTGGCATTCTTCGTATCTTGAATAATTCTTTTAACAAGGCTGAATGTAACCCATACTAGCCAATCACTAACTACAATTATTAAGTATAAAAGAAATTCTTCCTCTTCACCCCCAAGAACTCTATAAATTACTATAAGTAAAGTTGTAAAAACAACGCAAAACAAAAATTTTCATGGTACAAACATAAACCACAGAGAAAGTTTATAAAGATCACACTTATAAATAAGGCAGATGCCCTGTCCTCGTATCAGTCACTTGCATGAGATTTCTCCCCATTTCTGGTGAAACTGGTCAAGAGACCTGGCAGGAAAGTGTGGTTAGCAGAACCAGTTTAAACTCATTCTAGTCTGTTACTTAGATTGTAAGTACATGCAGAGGCTTGGATTTATGTATGTATTTGTAGATCTGTTATATCCCAAAGGGACACAACATAGGTAAATCACAATGTGATAAAAACTGAACAATTAACACAGGACAAAACACAGAAATGAAAAAGTGAATGGGGAAGGGAAAGGAATGGAAAACGATAAATACAAGTTCAATAGTCACAGGGGTTAAGCATAAAACATTTGCCTGATCTTTCTAGAAGTCAAGACGGAGAGAACGGATTGGCTTGTTAAAGTTGTAGGGGGAAAATAACAATAAAAATTAGCTGACATGTATTGCATACTTAACTATGATTATGTTTAGCATAAATACTTCATATGCATTTATTCAATAATCACAAATGTAGACAGTCCCCAACTTACAATGGTTTGACTTACGATTTTTCAACTACGGTGGTGTGAAAATGATACACATTCAGTAGACACTCTACTTTGAATTTTGACCTTTTCTCAGGCTAGTGATAGGTGGTACAATACTCTCTTAATGCCGGGCACTGGCAGTGAGTGCCAACTCTCCACGTGATCATGAGGTCAGCAACTGAGACGCTCACTACCTTTCTGTACCCATACAATCATCCTGTTTTTCACTTTAAGTACAATGTTCAATAAATTACATGGGATATTCAACCCTTTACTATAAAATGGGCTTTGTGTTAGACAATTTGCCCAACTGTAGGCTCCTGTGTTTTGAGCACATTTAAGGTAGGCTTGTCTAAGCTATGATGTTCGGGTAAGTTAGGTGTATTAAATGCATTCTTAACTTATGCTATCTTCAACTTACAATGGGTTTATCAGGACGTAATCCCGTAGTAAGTCAAGGCAGATCTGTAATTCCTTTTTGCAAATGAGATAATTAATTTGAGTGAATTGCTTGAATGATCATATTCTCAGTCCAGAAATCTCTATTAGAGTTCTCCAAAGAAACAATGAGAATCAACAGTACGTCACATGTATGTATGTATGCATGCATGTATGTATGTGTGTATGTATGTGGGGGAGGAAGAGTGAAAGAGTAAGAGAGAGAGAGAGGAGGGAGGGAGGTTTATTTTAAAGAATTGGCTCACACCACTATGAGGGCTGGGAGGTTTGAAATCTGCAGGCTGGAGACCCAGGGAAGAAGAGCTGATGTTGTCGTTTGAGCCCACAGTGGTCTAAAAGAGAATTCCCGCTTTCTTGGGAAACTTCAGTCTCTTTCTCTGAGGGTCTTGAACGGACTGGATGTGGCTCACCTACATTATGTAGAGTAAGTTGCTTTACTTCGAACCTACTGATTTTAATGTTAATCTCATCTAAAAATTACACTCACAGTAATATCTAGACCAGTGCTTGACCAAATATTTTGATATTGTGGCCTAGCCAAGCCAACATATAAAATTAATTATCACCTATGGTTAGTATGATTTCAAAGCCCCTGGAACTTGTACTGTCCCATGCTATAAAATATCCTTTTACTAACTTTCCATAAGTACCCGTCTCAAGGCATCCACCAATAGAATGATGCAGGATCAAGCAGGTTGATTTTCTTGAGAAGGGGTGATATATATACTCAGTGGAAAAAACAGGGGAGCAAGGTTGTTAGCTGCATAAGTACTGGATTCAGACAGACCTTGATTTCAAATTCTAGTCTCTACTATGCTCTGTGTGAGCTTGAGCAACTTGTTTAACTCCCCTCTCAGTTTCTTCATCTGTAAAATGATACATAACACCTAATTCACAGAATTTGCAGAAGCAAGCCACAGAATTAAAACACCTAATTCATAGAATTCGCAGGATTATGTGTAGTAATCATAATACGGGTCTTAATAAAGACCTAGAACAACAAATGTCACTTTTTCTTTTCTTTTCTTTTCTTTTTTTTTTAAGATTTTATTTATTCATTTGAAAGAGAATGAGATAGAGAGAGCATGAGAGGGGGGAGGGTCAGAGGGAGAAGCAGACTCCCTGCCGAGCAGGGAGCCCGATGCGGGACTCCATCCCGGGACTCCAGGATCATGACCTGAGCCGAAGGCAGTTGCTTAACCAACTGAGCCACCCAGGTGCTCCAAATGTCACTTTTTCTTAACACTAATTCTTATATTATTATTATTTATTAATGGAATAACAAGGAGGCTTTACTTCTGTTACAACAAAACAAAACAAAACTTGTGGAATAGTTGGGCAAACACACACTTTCCCTGACTTTCTGTTATAGTTATAAAAGGAAAACAACCAATCAAATGGTACTTCTAATGAGTTAGAGAAAAATAAGAAAGAAACAAAAGGAAACAAAAGGATCAAGCAAACAAAACAGAGTCTCGAAGAGTGATCCACTGGTCCATGAATGGTATCAGCCCCATTTATTTTCCAGTCTCTAGCATAACGAGAACAAAATGTAAAAGTTAGTGTCTCATAAAGTCAAACATTTTTAATGAAAGAATACTACTTTCTTTTGAGATTATGTCCTTCCTGCATTTTCCCCTACATTTTTGATGTTAACAATATCCATAACATCTTAAAATAGTGATAATAGTATTTAGTACAGTTTTTTCCCCCTTTGTCCTTTTTTTTCCTACGACTTTAGGCAACAAAATGAAAGTCTGACAAACTTAACTTCAGACACATTATTTTCCCTTTAATTTTAATATTGTGTGAATTTGTAAAGTCTGAAAACCATGGCCTTAAGGTATGTCAGTAGAGTTTTAGGTAAGATGATTCTGAGATGTGTGACTGCACAAAGAGAAATAATCAGAACCCAAGATATTCCTGCCATGGAAAAGAAGTAATGCCAATTATCTGAAGGAATATCTATGTATGCCAGTGTGAAAAAATAATCTCTAGCATATTCAGAAAACCTTCGTGACTAATTCACACTCTGTGTTACATAACTGAATGCATTAGCAGGTGTGTCTGATTAAAAAAAAAAAAGTCAAGCCTGTACTGAGGCTCTTCTTTCACTCTCAAATTGAAAAACAATGTTGGGGATCGAATCAGACATCTACTACTGAGTTTCAAGCCTCCCCAAAATTAGCGGCTTAGAAAACAACCGTTTGTATTTCTCATGATCCTGTGTGCTGGCAGGGGCCCCTCCTGGGGCTTCTGCTCGGTCGGGGAGTTGACTGGGACGGGCAGAACCAAGCCTCATGCACGTGCCTGCCACATGGTGCCAGCTTATGGCTGGGCCCTTCTCTCCTCATTAACTTCCATTCCGGCCTCCGCCAGCAGCCTCAGTAACTGCATCTATAAAGTAAGTCACCTAGGCCGAGTGACTGCAAAGAGGCTAGGATTCTGAGCTATGTGACTCATGGGGGCATGTTCTCGCAACATTCTCCCATGGGGACTCTATGTCCAGGTCCCCTATGTTACCCCGAGTTTTCAATACAAGTATCTTGGAAAACATTGTCAAGGATCTTGGCAAAATAAGCCAGACAGAGAAAGACAAACACCGTATGATTTCACTTCTATGTGGAATCTAAAAAACAAAACGAATGAATAAACAGACATAATACTTGATATTAACTGTAGAAAATGCAGATGATGAGGGCTGATGCCAACATCAACTAGCAATTTTAGGTGGAAAATAGCTACTGCTTTATAATTTTGTCTATTCAATTATAAATTGGGTCAGATTTACAGTGGAATGCAAAGTTTAAGAGGTATTAATGAGTTAATAGCATGAATAGAAATTAAAAACCTTAAACCTATAGAATGTACTACTTAACAAAATTAGAATTATGTCTTTTAAATATAATAATAAAACTAAAAGTAGCAATAAAAGTGGCAATTGAAGACGTATCACATAACCTGGTAAAGTTAAGAGATATTTTTAAGGCTTACTTTCCAAATTTTTTTTTGAAAAAAGATTGATTTTTATGGATTTGAGATTTACAGACGCATTAGATGGAAATGTAGTGTAGCAACAAGTTAAAATATTTACAGTTCCTTTTCCTACAGGTGCTGTTTCATAAAATATGCTGCACAGCAAAACAATAATTAATTTTCTCATTGGACCCTGAAAACATAATAAGATATAAACAGAGAAAGCATTATTTTTATTCAGCTTGTTGAGAATCCTCATCCTTATCATTTCAATTAGGTAAGAATAGTACCGTATAGATGAATTTTATAGTGTGGAGAAGGAGAAATTGGATGAATCACACTTTAAAGATGGATGTTTCTACCAGACTTACAAATAGTCTCATAATGTTTATAAAACCATAAGCAGCCTCCTTGTCTTCCCCACTTGTTTTTACCATACAAAGTCTTTCCAAGCCTTTCCTCAACTCTCAACTACTCATTAATGATCACCAATTGAAAACTGCCCTCTCCCCCATTCCTTAGCCCTCACAACCCCCTTATGCTGGTAGGCTTTTTATTTTTTCCTTGCCACTTGCCATATTCTAACATGTTATATTTTCCTTATTTATTAATTTATTGATTGTCTACTGCCCTAGGCTGTAAACTTCACAAGAACAAGGAATTTTTTGTCTATTTTGTTTGCAGGTGTATCCCAAGATCCTTGACTACTGTCTGTCAAATGGCAGGGCCTCAATAAATATTTGTTGAAATAATTATGTTCATTCAACGGAGATATGCGTCTCTTTCTTAGGAACTTAGGAATGGGGGAAGTGAAAAACAATCAAGGCATATGAACAAGAAATTCTTAAAGGGAGAAAGTAAATGTTGCAAAAATAAATATCAGTGAAAAAGCACTCTGAAAATTATACAGTAGGGCAATACATGGTGTTGGCAATGAGTTAGGGAGACAACTAAATATATTGCTGAGAGCTGTGTAAATTCGTACCACATTTGTGGGCTAGTTTGCTCACGTGTCCAAGTTACTGTCACAGTGTAAACTTAATGTACTGGAAGAACTTACGGCCAAAGAGGTGCTCCAGGTATGGAAGGAACAGGTTACTTCACTAGCTGACAACCATAAATATGCCCTTGCTGCAGACACAGATGAAACTGTATACACATCAACAAGAGACACCTATTGACTATAATGAGAAAGGAAGGAAGTTTGTTAACATCCTGATGTGCTTTTGGTATTTAACTAGTGTTAACACCCCCAGTGAAACTCTAAATGCTCCACCAGCGTATTCCAGGTTAGGTTGTGGGATCAGAATGTGGAAACTAAACAAGTTCTTAGGGCAAGCGATGAATTTCAGAGGGAGTTTACAAAAGGAGTAAGGCCTGACTGGACCATTACATGGACTGAACATTCAGGTTATTAGAATGATCTTTCTTGGAAAAATGAGCTTATTGGATTTCGGCAATTATTATGAAAAATTAAGGGAAAAAAATTTGGATCAGTGGATCTTCACTTAGTCAAGTCCGTGGATTACTTCTGTATTACTTGGAAATATTCCTTGTAGGTTACTAGCATGATACAATAAAGCATTTTCCACAGGAAAAGAAAAATGGAAAATTTTGAAAAATGGATGGTATTATCCTTTTTTTTTTTTTTTTTTTTGCTGTGAAAACAAAAACAGCAAGAAATTTCTCAGAATAGGGGAATGCCTTGGGGAATCACATCTATGGAGAGAAATTACTATGTAGCAATTTAAAAATAAGATCACCTTTTATTATCAGCAAGTGGAAAAAAAGAGGTAAGAAAATATATGTATCTTAAAATACTTACTGAGAGAGATCACTTAGAGTAGAATTTACACATATGGGTCTGTGGATTCAGACTGCCTGGGTTTGAGTCTCTTTTCTACCACTTACGATATACAAACAATGGCAAGTTACTTAACTTTGTCATACGTCTGTAAGCTTTAGTCAATACATCTGTAAAATGAGGACATGTATCTACTTTAGAGTCATAATTAGGATTATGTGATTAAGTCCATGTAAAGCAAGCAGCACAGTGTCTAACTCACTGATACGTTCAATAAACATTAGTTGCTCTTGTTACTGTTGTTGATAAATACACACAGATAGAGCTAGATATACACTCAAAATAAAATGGCATAAAGGTAAAAGGATAAAAAAAATCATATACCAAGCAAAAATCAAACAGATGCCAGTGAAGCTACAGCAGTACAGACTTTCAAAATAAACCCATTGTGGATAAAGTTGGACATTATACATACTAACATAAGAGAAAGCTTGTTTGGATGTTGGTGGGGATGCGGAGAAAGGGGAACCCTCCTACACTGTTGGTGGGAATGCAAGCTGGTGCAGCCACTCTAAAAAATAGTATGGAGGTTCCTCAAAAAGTTGAAAACAGAGCTACCCTATGACCCAGCAATTGCACTACCAGGCATTTACCCCAAAGATACAAATGTAGTGATCCAAAAGGGCACCTGCACCCCCGTGTTTATAGCAGCAATGTCCACAATAGCCAAACTGTGGAAAGAGCCAAGATGTCCATCGACAGATGAATGGATAAAGAAGATGTGGTGTATATATATACAATGGAATATTATGCAGCCATCAAAAGGAATGAGATCTTGCCATTTGCAACGACGTGGATGGAACTGGAGGGTATT
>NC_138380.1:72125448-72138843 GCF_054177405.1 Leptonychotes weddellii | reverse complement strand
AGGAGGGCACGTTCTGCATGGAGCACTGGGTGTTATGCACAAACAATGAATCATGGAACACTTCATCTAAAACTAATGATGTAATGTATGGGGATTAACATAAGAATAAAAAATAAAAAAAAAAAAGAGAAAGCCTGTTTGAAGAAATAACAATTTAAATTTCCATGCAGCTCATAAGAGAGACTCAAAATGTACACAGCAAAACTTCAAAGCACTGAGATGAGAAAATCCGCAATCATGGGGAAGGAATTGTAACTAATTTCTCAGTTACTGATTGCTCAGGCTGACCAAAGAATTAGTAAAACTGAACGAGTGTGATCTGATGGTCATATATATGAAACCGGAAAATTAATACTCTTTAAAAGCAGAATGGGTCATTGATAACCCGTCAAGATACAAGGCAAATATCAATAAACTAACATCCTGCAATGATGTTATCTGACCCTAATACAGTAAAATTCAAAATTAAGAAAACACATTATACGGGTCTATATATTAAAAAAAATAGCATACACATCATGCACAAACACACATACACACAAAAGACGTTTCATAGATAACACCAAGATATATGTCTTTTTTTTTTAAAAAGAGTTATTTTATTTTAGAGAGAGAGAACATGCATGTGCATGTGCATGTGAGGGGAGAGGGGCAGAGGGAGAGAGAGAATCTCAAGCAGACTCCCCACTGAGCATGGAGCCCCAATGGAGGGCTCCATCTCATGACCCTGAGATCATGACTTGAGTTTTCCCTCTGTTCCCCTATGCTCAACCAATGGAGCCACCCAGGAACCCCATATATGTGACATTTTTGTACGTATGTGTGTGACTCATCTCCAAAGAACATAGAGTAAAATGTTAACATCTACCTAGTTTTAGTGGTTTTTCTTATAGGATTGCTGAACTTCTATTACTTGTTGCTTTCTTTTTTCCCTATCAAGAAAGAGAAGGGAGGAAGAGAAATCAATGAGATTTAATTATTTAAAAGGAGGTAAAAAATATGGCCCCTAAAATGTATATATATGAGGATGATTAGTGTAAATACAGAATGCTGCCTTAAAAAGTGACTTTTCACTAGAAGCATTCAATCAGAACCTAGATGGTTGCTGATCGGTCATCTAAAACAGGTTCCTACATTCACTAAGGAAATGGATTAGCTAGTACTTTAAATCTTTTAAGATTTTTATATCTCAATATCTAATTTGCGGGGCGAGGGCAGGCTATAGTTTCTTGAGATATTTGTGTAAAGACTAAAAAAAAAAAAGTTCATCTCTGTACCCATTTCTACATCCAGAAATATCCCATAGAAAAAAATCACCTTTATCCTAATTCATTTTAACTTATTTTTAAAAAGCCTTTTTAGTAGGTACTACAAAAGATATTTTAAAAGTTCTAAATATAAGAAGTTCACTGGTTCCTCTTGCCTCCATGCTTAGCTCCCTGACTAGTAAGTAACTGACCAACCAGAGACCTAGAATATGATATAATATGTGAATATTTTCAGAGATACAAACTATACTAGCACCAAAGGAATCCATTGGCACAATGTTTAATATAAAGATAGAAAATAATTATTTGAACAAATCATTTCAGTACTGTGAAATTAACATCTGAGAATAGTGACAGCCTGAAGTCAGTGTGTTTTCTCTGTAATTTGTGAGCGGGTTATTTAGCCCGTCTGTGCCAAAGATTTCCAGTTTCTATTTAATTATGAATTCTATAAACTTTAGATAAATGGTTTAAGTGTAATGGGGAAGAGTTAATAGCTTGCTTTTCAAAGAGCATTTTTCATTCTATCACCTGAAAGCACATAATAAAATCGTTTTCCAATTTCTATACTATGCTGAGAGATTAATTAATACAATAGTCAATAATGTACAAAGAATAGAAGGCTTTTATCAAATTGAATGGCTTCTCAGTAGAAGCAACTACATGTGGCACTGAAATAACATAAATTCAAAATAAATACTTATTTCTTAGGTAAAGATTTTATTGCATTAGAAAAATTTAGATAAGAGTTTCTTTATTCTAGGAAAAGAAAAATACTATTGGGTTCTATATGGATTACCTAAACAAGATGTTTTAAAGCATTTCTATCTAAGTCAATCAGAGAAAGACAATTATCATGTGGTTTTACTCATATGTGGACTATAAGAAATAGAGCAGAGGATCATAGGGGAAGGGAGGGAAAACTGAATGGGAAGAAATCAGAGAGGGAGACAAACCATGAGAAACTCTTGACTCTGGGAAACAAACCGAGGGTTACGGAAAGGGAAGTGAGTGCGGATGGGGTAACAGGGTGATGGGCATTGAGGAGCTCACGTGATGGGATGAGCACTGGGTGTTATACACAACAGATGAATCATTGAACATTATACCAAAAACTAATGATGTACTATATGTTGGCTAATTGGATTTAAATAAAAATTAAAAAAAGAAAAAATATACATATTCAATTTAAAAAATAAAAGCATTTCTAAGTATTTAACTAGAATCGCAAAGTCTTAAGGTTAGAATGTAATTTAAGAATCATGTACTAAGTATTATCTAAGTACACAATTAAAATATTTTTTAAAAGTCCATCAATTTGTAATATGACAAGTCCTGAACACCAATATATATATATATGTATTTTTTTAACACAGCTGGATTCTGGATTCATTCTCTCTGTTGAGCAAATTAGCTGGTCTCTGCGCCTCAGCTAGCTCCACGTTACACTACGGTATAAAGTCTGCAGCTACCTACCAAGTTGTTATGGGGCTCAAGTAGTGACCATCACACAAATGTCTGCTTTTTTATTGTGTGTGTTCTTTCCTGCATGCCTTTAAATATCAGTGTTTTCCTAGAATTCCATCCTATAACCATCTGAAGAGGCACATCCTTCCCTTCTGTTGACTAACAGCTTGATTTCCAAATCCACATTTACAACTCCTAACTGACATCCCCAGCTGAATATTCTTTAGGCATCTCAACTCATCATGCTCCCAAGTAAATTATCTTAATCCACATACCCACAACAAGTCCCCCCCACCCCACCCCCGCCAAGTATCTCCAAATTCAAACGCAGTGAATAGCACAAAAATCCAGCCCAGCTGGTTGACAATGCAGTCCTGGGAAAATGGAAAATATCCTCCACTTAGCAACAATATTAATTTGACCATGTTGATGTATTTGCACCCCCATTACCATTCTTCCTTAGTTCTCAGTCTTGAACTACTGAAATTATTTCTTGTCACCCCACCTCTAGTTTATCACCCACCTGCAGTTCAAACCACCTACCTTTCACATACCATTATAGGAATATTTCCAAAGCACTAATATTATCATGCCATTCCCTGCCTATGACATATGAATGTCCTTCCTCTATGTAAAGAATAAGTCTCCAAATATTTGGCCCAAGATTCCTTCAAGAATTTGCCCTACCTCTGGTCTACCCTCATCTCTCACCACTCTCTCAGTTCACACTGTGCTTTAGACCCACATCAACACTTGCCATACCCTCAAACATATCAAATTGCCTCTTTCCAACTTTAATCCTATATGCTCTTCCCTCTAGCTTCATTCCCACTGCCTGTATGTATCTGGGAGTCTGAGTACACATATGATCTGTAAAACTATCTCTGATCCTACCCTTAGTTCCACATAGTGAACTGTGATCACTTTTGACCTCAGTTAATATCTTGAGCATAATTCTAATTCTGTTCCTATAAAACTGTGATGTGCTACTCTACTTTTCCTATCTCCCTCAGGAGATAATGAGGAATTTGTCCTAGAGGTCTGATTTTCCAGCACTTATGGATAGTATCTAGCATATTCTGGCTACTCAAGAAGTGTTGGACAAATAAAGAAATGAAAAAAAAAGTAGAGATTGCTATGTACATATACTTTAAATAAAAATAAATCACATTTCAGCTTTAAATCTACAACAAAATTTAAATCTTTAAATGTTTCCAGCTATATCTCAGTTTCTATTTTTTGACTACTTTGTTATGCTTCTATTTTTAACTTTTAGTCATTAGTAACTTCCTCCTAGCAGCTTAATTTGCTTTATCACTTTTAGGTTTATCATGTTACTTGATTTATCTTGTCTTCCCAAAATTACTGTGTAAAATTTATCCAATTTAAAAAATATCCTTTACTTACAAAAATTAACTAGATACATGTTTTATACCCAACTGTGTACTATCTATATTTTACATATTTTCCAAAAAATCTATGGATATTATGCTGTTTTAAATCATCTTACATGATTATTTTTTATTTAAAATTTTGTTTTGTTTCTTTAATCTGGCACTTGTTAGATACTTGTTGGTTACTTGGATAAACTCTCAAGTGAGGAATTTACACAACCTTCTAAGAACAAAAACACCAGAATTGAAGAGTATTTCAATTACCTACCAATTTTATTATGTGATTTTATTTTGAGGAACTTACTAACATAAAGTCAAGGCAAATAAATTCATGAAACAATGTAAAGGTGTGATCCTCCTATATTAAAGCTGAAAAAACAAAGTTCAAGAGAATTTAAGAAACATCTTCCAAATTTAGCTTCAAACTACTGACCCACCTCTCTTAAACTTGATTTCCTAAAACCCAACCATGACTAATTCTCATTGCACTTTAAGCCTGATGAAAACCCAAATAACCAACAAATCAAGAACGGTTGATCTATACTTTAAAGATCCCTAGATTAACTTCTCTATCCCTAGATTAGAGATAAGATTGAAATAAATGTACAATGAAAATTCATCAGTGCATTCATTCAACACCACTGAGCATCTCCTGACTGACGGACACTGCTAGGCACTGAGAATCAGAGGTGAGTATAACATAGTCACTACCTTCAAAAATTCACACTTGACAAACCACGGTTCACTCAAAGGATTATAGGGGCCAGGCAGGAAACACAAACAAGTACAGCAAATCAGATAAGGAAAAACCACCACATCAGCATGATGATAAATTTTATGGGTATTTTTAGGACATAATAGGAAGTGGTATGGGCTCTTGTGAACTGGAGAATATGTGTTCTTTATAAGGAGGGAAATTACTACTGAGAACCTACCAATTGTTGCCTTAAGGAAATAGGAGCCCGGAGCTGCCTGATAAGCCAATTTTTAAAGAGAAGACTGAAGTCCAGATTTTCATATGAAATCCTTTAGGGTTCAAAAACTTGTGATCAATTATAACTACTCTAAAAACAAAACAAAACACTGTGGGCACCACTGTAGTACAGCTCAACACCCTCCCCCCTCCCCACACACCCAGTTGACTAGTTCTGGACTGTGGGCCACCAGATCAAAACCTCTAGGTTAAACTCTAGTCATAGATAATAACATAAATCTATTTAGTTATACATATGTTCTTTCGGTGCCCCACCAAAATGAGTTTTATAACTTAGTAGATCCCACTGGAGTTGAGCTAAGGCAAAGAAGGAAAGTCAGCTCCTCACGCTGCCCCAAGAGAGAGCGTGACAGGTTTTAAATTAGCATGAGTACAATGCTCCTTCGTCATCCCACACCTCCCTCCTCTTACTACTATTTAACTTGCTAGTCAGCCTGATTATTTCTCCAGTTTACTGTATATACCTTCCAGATAGGAAATATGAGTAAACATGAATATGTTATTTATAATGAGAATAAAAATTAGTCACCTGTGAAATAGTCTATGATGATAACAGAGTGCATTTTCTGAAGGTGTCTGATAGAAGCTGAGAACTCAAAGAGAAATAATGTTTTACCTCCCAATCTGGCAAAATGTATATAAATAAAGTATTTCTCAGTTAAACAGCAAATTCTCCGTGGTATACCATCATGTATTATCACATGATGTCTCGGGAAATCAATATGCCTCTGATAGATTCTGAACCAGAGGCAAATTTTAGGACTGTTTCCTTTTCCTCCTTGATAATGTTCACTTAGTGCTTTGCCTCTTTATAACAAATCAATATAAAAAAAACCTCTTACACTATCTAAAATACTATTATCTTTCATATACATATACCATATGTATGTGTGTGTGTGTGTGTGTGTATTCTATTAAAACATGCCTACGATGGACTTAAGGAACTTTGGTAACATTTAAGTCTTGGTTGCTTGAGTAATCACTTATATCCCTGTACCATTCTGTTGTTTAATAGCCTCTTAGTAGTTGTAAATCACCAAAAGATCTGAAATTCAATCTAACATTGGTTGAGGTAACTGGCTTGACACATACATCTCATCTTAGATTCCTAAGATTAACAGAGTGTTATGTCATTAGACACATAAAGGTGAGTGAGAGGCAGAAAGGAAATGCAGCAGAGAAAGAGCCTTAAAAGGTAATTTTCAAAATAAAAGGCACAAATATGATTGTCTCAAAGACATAAAATGAACATGTATCAAGAATTTTAATTAACTTGTTAATTAATGAAGGAATTAACAGATGTTACAACTGGTTCAAAAGAGAACTCAGAGTACCAAACCATATATTTATATTTGGATAATGAAACTGAGATGAATTTACAAACTGATGCCTAACAGCTGGTCATTATCTATGGTGAGAAAACCAGTTGCAGTCCACAGGAAACAATGTTTGTTTCTATGGAAAGGAATCTTTTACATTACTCACAGGTTTCGACAGCTCCACCTCTACTTCTGTGAAACTGTAAAACAGCCAATCAAAGGCAAGCAAAGGTGGAAATGACTCAGAAAGATCAGCTAGCCCCAAATCCATTAAAATCAATATCTTTTGTGATTTTTCCTTATGGTAATAAGAAACATTTGCTCATTTCAGAATTAGGCCAAACATTAGCCCTAAACATTCAATGGCTACCTTAAACACATCCTCATCTCAATAAAGAGACCAGCTCTAGAAATTTTATTAATAGAACTTCAATTTCTTTATTTGACTTGGTGACAGCTCATGACCTCAGAAAGAATATAAAAGAAATGGAATTTCTAACCAGAAGAGACAAAATCAATCTTCACTAATTAATCTTCACTAATTAATGTAGCTATTTTATGCTTTCCAATAGATTTGGAAGAAGTAAATAAATCAGATATCTGAAATTTTGATTACAGCAGATGACAAAATTGGCAAAGATAAGCTACTAGAGTTTAAAAACAATAAGAATATTCAAGATACTTGCTCTGAAAAGTATTCTCTATGTGATCGTGGACAGCTTAATTTTTAACCTCTATGTGCCCAAGGTTCTTCAGGTAAAGTAGTGATATGATGGCTCTCTCATCGTTGTCAGGATAAACTTACAAATACACGCATCAAAGTCTTGCAAGTGTATCTACAAACGGTGCATCTGTTTACTATTAGGTAAATGACCTTTTTAGATGCTTCCCAGAGCAGAAGCTGGAAGGCTGATGCCAGAGATGTCCATCCAAATAAGGCACATCCCAGTCCCAGAGGATTTCACAATTTTGGGACCCTGGTATTTTGTCTGGGTTCTAATCAATCCAAATTAAAAAAAAAAAAAAAGTTTTTCAAACTCTCTTCATAAAGAGGCAATAGTTGGAAATGAAATTTGAGACTGCACGCTTCGAGTCTTATAATGGATTTAAAATGGAACATTTGTGTGCATAAACAAACCCGCAAGGCATTCATGTTTTTGGAAATAGCAGAATAATAATTATTACAGAATCATTATTAAAAAAACTGTATCAGATATTCATATTATGTTGTTAAACACATAAGAATCTAGCTTTTGAGTTTTGTTGTTGTTCCTGTATCCATGTAGTATAGCAATTCTTATGAAGGTCTGGGTATACCATCTCATACCAATAGCACCTGCAAAGCAAGAGAAAACAACCAACCCATGGTTTCATGGAGAACAACCAAATATTTATTGAACATCGATTCTGGGTCCAGCTTATGTTTGGCACAATGAACAAAGGCATGAGTATTAAGATGCCCCTTCTCTTGAGAAACTATCTTCCAACGAAGACAAGAGACACACATGAGACAGTAACAAAACAAGTCAACAAGTCAACAAATGCCAGAATGAGTGGTATAAACAGATCAAGCCACACCCAAGAAAGGTCTTCATTTAAATATCTGGCCTAATCTATTGCCAAATCCAGCAGAAATACTTATCAGTTGCCAGGAATTCATAAGAATGAGTAACTATGCATTTGTACATATGCATTAAATAAAGGACAGAGGATAAAAATAAGCTCCCCTCAAGAATGTGGAAGTAAGTCTGCCTGCTGAGGTTTAACTATAAAATAGGTACGTAATGGATCAATGAATATATTTCTGTGAAGCTCTCAGAGCAAAAATGCCTGAAAGTAATATACATAGAGAATATGTGTGAGTCATGAAGGAGTGGAGGGGACTGGCTATTCAACACTGGAAGACAGAAAAGAGACAACAGTAAAGGCAGAAAATTAACAGTGCACATCTAAGCGCCAAGCGGGGAGACTCTTGGTGCACAGACAGACTACTGGGTCTCCTGAGGCAAGACTGCACCATTTGTGAAGGTGGATGTACCAGGCTACCTCTTCCTAAGTGCATTAGACAATCAGATTCCGTAACTAACAACTTTGTCCTAATTTCCTGCCTAAAAGAACAAACTCCGGACTGCCATAGAGCTTCCTTGATAGCTTCCCAAGAGTGAGAGAAAAAATGCCAGAGAAAGGATACGAGTGCCCTGCCCTTTCTAGCTGCCTTTCTCACAGGAAGAGTAATTAGAATAGGGAACATTTTTTGAGTCGTTACTATGCACCAGACACTGTTCTAAATGCTTTCCCTGAATTAACTCTAAAGCATCACAACCTTATAAGCTATGCCCAGTTATTACCCTTATTTTGCAGATGAGGAAGCTGAGGCAGAGAGGGGTGACATAATTACTAGAAATCACAGTCAAGGAAGTCTTTCTTAAATGCTACACTACACTGCTTCTCACAGTAACTTACTAATTGATATTATATATTATGTCATTTATTAACTTTCTAATTTATGCAAAATCTGTGAGCTAGATGACCATAAATCAGTATCTCTAATTCCCCACCAGTTCTAGACCCTGTAAAGATTAATTTCTGGGCTTTCAGTGCTAGTTCTAGACAAACAAAAAACAAAGAACAAAAAAACCCCACATTTTCAGGTGGCAAAAGTTCTCCTCCTCCACGTGGAAACTGATCTTGACATGAGTTTTCTTTTTACTTATACATATACACTTTACTTTTTACTTATACACCATACACTCTTCAAAGTTCCACAGAGTCTCATCTATTTCTATAGACATAAAACATAACACTTTGTGTCTCTGAGATAAGACAATAAATTTTCAAATAGAATTAGTATTAAAAATAGCAATGAGTTTTATAAATAAAATACTGCTTCCTGATATAACAGATAGTACAGGCAATAACGATAACAAATTATCGTTAGAAAATTTTTATTGTATGTAACTAATGAATTGTTAAACACATCAAAAACTAAGGATGTACAATATGTTGGCTAATTGAACATAATAAATAAAAAATAAAAATACAGACAAATTACCCCCCCCCACACACACACACAAGAAAATTTTTACTATGAAAATTAGGCCAAATAATAATGTGTTACTCATAAATGCACCATTTTGAAGCAGCTAAAGGATGCACAGTCTCTATCTTTCCATTTCCTTAGCCGTGAAATAAATGACAGTCTGCTATCACATTATGAATTAGTCTTTTGTGTTTTTGTCCCACAACAATATTCGTTTTTAGAAGAGGTCCCCGATGATAACTCTCTTATTTTACCCCAAAGCACATAGGCTTTTTTACATGACCAAGGCCAAGGTTAAAAAACCTTTCCTTTACACGATTGTTCTTCACAGGCTCTTTTTTATTTTTGAAATGTCACACATCCTCATATTTATTTCCCTAAAAAAAAAAAATGCAGAAACTTGGCAACATCCAAGCACCAGCTCCCAATTTGTTTTCATGAAAGTGCACAGCCTGGGTAGAAAAAAAATCAAACATGGGGAGGCAGGTGATGTTCTTCCCACTAGCTCACTGAGTTCCCCATGTAAAAAGGACATGGCACAAGGTTGGACACCCACCATCAGAGGCCCAACAACAGATGGACTGACTAAGAATGAGCACTGCTGCCAAGATCTGGAAATGTCAAAATAGAATAAAACACATAAGTTGAGGAAATGGGACAAAAAATATGTGTGAAAATGGGAACCTGAAATTAGAACCAATGTTGAAGGAAGTGAGATTAAAAGTGTGTATTCAATTGCTGTTAAGAACTCAGTTCACGTGAATGTTTTAACAGAAAGAATAAAGAGGACTGCTTATTTTTTGATGGTCAGGTTTAAATGCCAGTCTCTTCTGTTTATTTAGGAAGTCTATGCTAAGAAGCAAATAAAGAGGTCTGGGCCATTAAAGAATGTGTCTTCTGATTTTGGCTTCAGAGTAAGGTTATTGTTTGGACAAGTAGTAGAGTTGGAACAACATGTAGAATCAAAATGATGTTTGAGAAATAGGTCTATTATGGAGGGCCTTTTACGCCAGGTTCATGCACGTGGAAGGCATTGTTAACCAACAGAAATCACTACAGGATTCTGAGTAGAAAAGTGTCATGTGCCACACGAAGAAAATAAATATCAAGAAAATGACTCTGAGTGTTACACAGGGTAGACTGAAATCAGAAGTACCGAGGCCCGGGGCTACCTCAGCTGAGAAGTCCCCTAGATACTGCGAGGTTGGCCAAAGCTACACATGGACTTTCATTTCAGGCTGTGGGAAGGATTCAACCAGCGCTCCCACAGGAGCAGAGCCAGAGAGTAGAGCCCACAGCCATCCAGGCGCTTTATTTTATTGGCTTGAACCATAAAAGGAATGAGTAGTCCTCATTTAAAGATGGCTAAAAGTGGGGCGCCTGGGTGGCTCAGTCGGTTAAGCGACTGCCTTCGGCTCAGGTCACGATCCTGGAGTCCCGGGATCGAGTCCCACATAGGGCTCCCTGCTCGGCAGGGAGTCTGCTTCTCCCTCTGACCCTCCCCCCATCATGTACACTCTCTCTCTCTCTCTCATTCTCACTCTCTCAAATAAAAAAAAAAAAAAAAAAAAAGATGGCTAAAAGTGTTGGTCAAGGGGGATAGAGCCACTATTTCTTTGTGAATAAACTTGGGCTCTACAAAAGTCTAAAGGAGAACAAGAGAGGTCAAAATCCTCTTGAAATGACTTATTAAAAAATCAGAAAAAATAATTAGGAAATGATTTGGCTATGTTGATACATTGTTACCAAATGTTTGTATGGGAGTAGGACCTAGAAATGAAACTACATCTTCTATAAGGTAGTGGGAGATGGGTGAGGAAAGGAAGAGATAAATTTGCAATGGAGTCATACCATTAAATTCTATTTTGATGTCAGAAAAGAGCCGCATATACATTAAAGAATTTGAGAAATTTACAAGAATGCGGCTGAACAGGACATTAAAAAAAGAAAAATGAAGATGAATAATTAAAACACATGAAATGAATGAACTCTAAGTAGTCTAAGGAATGAATCCAGAATAAACAGAACAAGAGCAATCATCATAGACACAGTTTTCCAAGGCAGAAAAGGACCAAATTATGCAGATGGGTTCACTGAACACCAAGAAAAATCAATGCAAAGAGGTACACCTAGATTTCTTATTTTTATATTTTTATTATAGCATCCTGTTTTTGAGAAGATATTAAAATACATATTACATTTACAGCCACAAAATCAGATTACCCTTCTTGTATCATTAAATCCTACCCTTTTTTAATGTCTTGTCAGAGAAAAGAGACATTAAAAAACAAACTATAAATAACTGAGTTATAATTCCTACACGATGGAAGAGAAATACAGTATGTAATATATAAATCAATGATATAATATGAACTAGATCAGATTTTCATGGGGAAAATTACTTGACAACACACTTCAAATGGCTAGGAAATAAATCCAAATAAAGAATTCTGGAATGGAGAAACTGTATTATAAATGAATTGAATTTACTCTCTCTTTTTAAGGATCCTTCCTAACGAAAGACCCGAAAATGCATAAAAGTGTTTAAAGCAATATTCTTTATTTAAAAAGCTAAATTAGAAGCAAGCTAAGGACTCCACAATAAACTGTCCTACACCAACATAAAAATTATGTGTCAAAGTTTACAAAATGTTTTTAACGCCACAGGAAATGTTTACCACAAAATTCTGTTAGGTGAAAAAGACAAATATACAGTTGCAAACATGTAGAAAGCAACAAATATGTACAGAATGTGAGAATAAATATGAGGAATAAAGAAAATAAGCAGTATTTAGAATAGTTTCATCATCAGGGGAAACCGTTCTGATACACTGTCCAGTTTTGTTTTGTTAAATAATTTTACATGTTTTCTAAATTTTATTTTTTTTATTATAACCAGAAAAAATATAGCAATAATATAATGTCAAATTTTGGTATTCTGTTCAAAGAATTTATGTATTTGAGCTGAAATATATATGACAGAATTACTTAGTTTTGAAATTAGCCTAATAAGGGACATATTAAAATCATTACAATGGGTGAAATAGGTGATGGGGATTAAGGATGGCACTTGTGATGAGCATGGTATGTATGTATGGTTGTTGAATCACTATATTGTACACCTGAAACTAATACAACACTGTATGTTAACTAACTGGAATTAAAATAAAATCTTAAAAAAATAAATTAAATGTTCTTAGCAAAAAAAAAAAATCACTATAAACCCCATTTTAAGTAGGGACATACAAATCATCCTGTTAAGTATATACATATTAAATAATGTTATTTTTAAAGTTTTTATTTATTTTAGAGAGAGAGAGAATGAGCCAGCAGGGGAAGCAACTGAGAGAAAGGGACAAGAGGCTTCCACACTAAACATGGAGCCCAATACGTGGGGCTCGATCCCATGACCGGAGATCATGACCTGAGCCAAAATCGAGAGTCCGACGCTTAACAGACTGAGTCACCGAGGCGCCCCTAAATATTGATATATTTAGAAATAATGCCAATTTCCCTAAATTTCAGGGAGGAGTTCTACCATAGTTTGAGTTAGTGGTTTATTGTTTGCTGTTACACTAATGTTTTGGAGACTCAATCTGGAAGCCTGTAAACAAAGACATAATTGATGTGCACTGAGTGTAAAATTCCACAACATCAAAGAATTGATGGCATGTTTAAAAGTATTCTACTTTTTAGGGGTGCCTGGGTGGCTCAGTCGTTAAGCACCTGCCTTCGGCTCAGGTCACGATCCCAGGGTCCTCGGATCGAGCCCCGCATCAGGCTCCCTGCTCCGCGGGAAGCCTGCTTCTCCCTCTCCCATTCCCCCTGCTTGTGTTCCTTCTCTCACTCTGTCTCTCTCTGTCAAATAAATAAAATCTTTAAAAAAAAAAAAAAAAAAGACTTATCACTGGAC
>NC_138380.1:72118708-72125348 GCF_054177405.1 Leptonychotes weddellii | reverse complement strand
TTCCCGCCAGGCAGGAAGCTCGATGCAGGGCTCGATCCCAGGACTCTGGGATCATGACCTGAGCCGAAGGCAGACGCTTAACGACTGAGCCACCCAGGCGTCCCTAAACATGACTTTCTTTAGAATTTATTTTAGGATACATGTTAGAGTGAAACACCTTTTTTAGAATCTGAGGTATGCAAAAAAAAACATGTTTGGAAGGTGAAAGAAAGGAGGTGAGTATGAAAGGAGTGAGCGGGCACATCATCAGGTACGCCAGAGTTCCGGACCTTCTCACATTTTACAGCATCTGCTATGAAATACAGTTTCCATAAATGTGCCTGAAATCAATGTATTTATATGTGAATGAATGAATGAATGAATGAGTAAATGAGTAAGAATGTAAATGTAAATTTTGTGAATTGTTAAAAAAATCTTAAAGCATTTTTAGTTTCCTCAACATATGTGTTTTGCTTTGCTTGTAAACAGAGCAGTTATTTTAGCTTATGTAGACCAAATGAATTTTAAATCTTCATGGGTGGAGTAAGGCAGGAAGAGGAGCAAAATGAAGAATTAAGTTCTTTGTTTCAATGTTAAATCAATTTAGGCCAAACTGTGTAAAACCTATATTTTATAATCTAATATACTGCATTTAATGTATTGTAATCAGTGGTCTTCTAGTCATGAATGTTTAACAAGAAGAGGAGATTGTGGGTGTCTGGGTGGCTCACTTGGTTGGGCATCTAGCTCTTGATGTCAGCTCAGGTCATGATCTCAGAGTCCTGGGACTGAGCCCCATGTCAGGCTCACTGCTCAGTGGGGAGTTTGCTTGAGATTCTCTCACTCCCTTTCCCTCTGCCCCTCCACCCCCACCATGCGCCCATTCTCTCTCTCTCAAATAAATAAATCTTTAAAAAGACAGACGAGATTGTAAG
The DNA here is from genome assembly GCF_054177405.1 of Leptonychotes weddellii. Taxonomy (NCBI): domain Eukaryota; kingdom Metazoa; phylum Chordata; class Mammalia; order Carnivora; family Phocidae; genus Leptonychotes; species Leptonychotes weddellii. The sequence goes on along the minus strand of NC_138380.1, from coordinate 72,124,434 downwards.
GGAAATACAAAATAATTTAAAGTTATATGTAGAATGTTCTAGGTTGGTACATTCTTAATAGTCAGATTGTTTTGCCAGAAGAGCTCATGCAAAAGGCAAGTGTTCCAGGTCAGTCTTTGAGGTCAATAGAAAGAACATTCAACCACAAAAGATCTTTATCAATTATAGGAAGACACAAAGATATCATGTATGAGAACCAGCGTCTCATTTTTACTATATAAATATCACTTCTTTGCACTAGGCAGTAAGTGGCCTTTATTATTCTTTATCTCTGTGAAGCAATGTGTTGCTCTCTCACATAGATCCCAAATTACTATTTCTATAGAATATATTATGGCTAGAAAACCATTTAGATTCAGGGGCAAAAACTGAAGCATCTTTAAACAAACTCAAATACCAGAAACATGGAATATTTTAATTCAAGAGACAGAGGAAGGAAGCACTTGAGAATGACTCTTAGGGTATTTCAAAGACACAACCAATTAAAAATGCTTAGATGTGTGGCTCTCAGAAGTAAAAGAGAAAGAATCTAAAAGAGGAAGGAGAACACAACAGTCTTTGTTTCAAGTCTTCTTTTTAGTTAGATGGAGAACTTTTAAACTAACCTAAATAATGTATCCTATTTAATTATTCACTCACTGAAAAGCATTAGCATAGCCCTGCACACAAAAATTATTAAATAAATGGCACACATCCAAAGAAAACCTTTAATTACTCAGATGCTGTTTGATCTCTAACTGCTTATCAGATTGATTTCTTTGAAAGAAGCATTAAAAAAAAATTCCGTGTTTTGTATGCTGTTGTGTTTGATTACACCCTATATTTCATGGAGGTGTAGAATTTGCTGACAGTGGGTAACAATGAGTGATTTGTCCTATTATCATGTTGACCATTACATCAAGAAGAGCTAACAGCCTGAAACCACTGGCTAGGGAATCCTGTATCTAAACTGATTTTCCCATTTACTGGCAATGTGATCTCGGACAAGTTACTTAAAGTATATGGCCCTCAGTTTCTTCATCTATAAAATGGAGATAAAAATGGTTATTTTGTAAATCCACAATGCGCAAGAAATAAGCAAAGATACTGGGAGAACAAAGTATGCTATTATAATACAATATGGATTCAATACAGACTTCCTTCCCTCCTTTTTCCCACCTTGCTTTTCTCTCTTTTCTTTTCGTCCCATCTCCCACATGCATTTCCTGATATAATTACCAGACTATAGAAATGAAAACAGTTTGGTATATTTGCAGCAATACCAGCATGCTTTAAAACAAGATAAAATGCTATTATTGTTAGGAATAAGAGTAAGGTGTCTAATTTTTGGGTGCTTCATTTTAAGTGCTTTCACATATATGATTTTACTTAATTTTCCTACAAAAAATATACAAAAGGCAACACCGTAATCTTTATCACAAGATAAGAGAAATAAAAATATATTTAGGGATCTCTTAAAGCCTGGAAAAATTGTAGTGTGTATTGTATAAAGTTGTTTAGATTAACCTGTAAACATTCTAGCAAGATAAAATTATGTAAACTAAAATGTTACATTTTGCATAAAAATATCTTGTCAATTTTATATGCAAATATTTAGCTCGAAAAGCAAAGTGACTTCTGTGAAGGTAGCTGCAACATAATAGCAACATTATAAAAGATGGAAAAAAAAATACCAGGATCTTATTCCTCAGGACCAGCTAAGAGTATTCACTGGAAAAATAGGATTGTTTTACGAATCACCACCGATACTTTTGAAAAATCCTCTCTTCTATAAATGTGAAGAAGACAGAATAGGCAAACAGTATCTGGTGAATGAATGAAACAAATCTCTCATCCTTCATATATTTATTATCAGAAAATTGCATATTTTCTTTCCAAACAGACATGCTCATCTTTTAGATTTAGAGAGTAGAAACTATCAAGTCTTTTTTAAGCCTGCACTAAACAAATTCTTTAACTTGGAAAAGGTTATAGCACATTTCTTTGCCCTATGTAAGAAACATACAATAGCTCCTAAGTACCTCTGGCATGAATGAACCAACTGAAAGCCTGAATATATGGGATAAAGATAAATTGTATTTGTTCCCTAAGATGTTTATGGACAAAAGTAGAAAAACAGGAAAGTAACTTTAGACCCTACTGCACACTTAGACACATCATCCTATCTTTAATTGTTTGGTGTGAAATAAGTATCACATGTAAAATGCATATACCAAATCTAAGAATCACACTTTTCAAAAACTGTTTCCACTAGCTATTTGACCTGTGAAAGTCACTGTCACAAAGCATGTCACGTTTTAAACAAGAATAAGTGATGGTGGGGCACCTGAGTGGCTCAGTCGGTTAAGCATCTGACTCTTGATTTCGGCTTAGGTCATGATCTCGGGATTATGAGATCTAGCCCCAAGTGGGGCTCTGCGCTGGGTGTGGAGACTGCTTAAGATTCTCTCTCACTCCCTCCCTTTACCCCTCCCCCACTTTTTCTCTCTCTCTATCCCTCTCTAAAAAAAAAAAAAAGAATTGATGGAATATAAAAAGCTGATATTAGTATATAACAAAATGAGTTTGTAATTTCTGTATCTATTCATTTGTTGATTTTGTACATTATAATGTAAAAATTACAGCAGAATGAGCACAATACAAAAAGTTACTATTCTTAAAATCAGTTTGCTCCATTTATCCATACACTCTTTCCCCTGAAACTCTATTCATATAGCCAAGTATATGACACTCTGATTGGGAATTAGAGAACCAGAGAACATGGCATAACCTCGAATTTGAAAGCTGTAACTATGTAAAAGCGCGATTAGTCCCTAAGACTTTAAGCACAAAAGATTATGCCCCTGAGCAGCAAGACATATGATTACATTTTGAGCAACAGTGTCTTCTTTTGGAAAAAAACAAAAAACAAACAAAAAAACCCCGAGATTGAATAGATCATATGTGGGGCCATAATTATGAAAAGCTTAATACTGTTCGGGACCAACCTTTAATATTTCAGTCAAAAACTAAGTAAAGATATCCTGTGCACAGGTGGGCAGCTACACTAAAACCTCTCCAACTTATTAATGCTACTGACAGTAGAGACAATGATGCCTAGGAAATTTTATGGTGTCTCAGTCTTGAAATTTCAGTAACCATTTCTGGAAACTTTTTCTCTGGAATGCATATCAAACTAAGGATTGAGCAAGGCTGACTGTTGAGTAATTTCTGAGAGTTGACTCATCTTCACCATTTTGCCACTCAACCATTTACTGCCCACGGGCAGCAGGCCATGCACCATGTTAGGGGCTAGGGCTACACAGGTAAGAAAAGGCCTGGGTCAGCTTTAAGAGCCTCACAACTGATGGAGTGAGACAGACATTTAAAAATGGAATACAATTTGGTAAGTCCAACAGTTGGGATCTATACAGGAATCTGGGTATATAGCAGAGAGCCACAAATAATTAATCTTGTCTGAATATGAAAATAGCTCTACAGAGAATGTACCTTTGATCTGGGACTTGAGAAAATACTGGGATTCATTAAAAAGAAAGGAAAGAAGATACGTCAGGTATATATAATGGCAAGAGCAAAGGCATGGTCAAGTGAGAACACCGGGAATGGTCTATGAACTATTTGTTGTCTCCGAAAAACAGCTGTAAACTTTTTTGCCTTTGATTTCCTCTGCACTGTCTCTGGCCCTTTTGCTTCCCTGCAGTTCACGCTGCAGTGTAGCCTAACAGAAAGAACTATGTAGCACGGTTGGGATTAGCGCAGTGGAAGTGAGGAGCATGCTTTGGAGCAAATTTAAAGGGGTATGGAAAAGCTCAGTAGCCATGTTACATTTTTAAAAATTAAAATTAATGCAAAAACCCCACGATGAATAAAATATAAAAACATTATATAAAGACAGGTGGTAATTTGTTTATATTACAACCTTGCATTATTGTGCAACAGGAGGAATTGTTCCAACAGCCACGTGGGTTCTCGGTCTTCAAAAGCCCCTTTAGGTCCCCTTTAGGCCCTGCAAAGGCTGGGTTTATGAAGAATGACAATGGCATGCAAATAGATTGGGCAGCGTAGGACTTTATATATACACTTTTTTTTATTACCATAGAGCTTATATTAATGTTTTCTACTTGCCTCAAAAAACTGAAGGGTATCTGGAGCGCCTGTGTGGCTCAGTCAGTAAAGCATCTGCCTTCAGCTCAGGTCATGATCCCAGGGTCCAGAGAGTCTGCTTCTGTCTCCCACTGTGCCTCCTTCCCCACTTAGGCTCTTTCTCTCTCTCTCTCTCAAATAAATAAATAAAATCCTTAAGAAAAATTGGAGGATATTTTATTTTTATTTTATTTATTTTTATTTATTTATATTATTTTTTTTTTAGAGGGAGACGAAGGGGAGGGGCAGAGGGAGAGAGACAGTGGGGCACCCGACCTGGGTCTTGGTCTCACAGATCTCAGATCTGACAGATCTCTTGACTTGAAATCAAGAGTCAGGCGCTTAACCGACTGAGCCACCCAGGCGCCTCAAGGGGGATATTTTAATAAATGTATATAGAGGCATACATTTTCCCTTTTTCCTCAGGCGCCATATGGCTGCAGAAGATCCGAAATACAGGAATCCATTCCTAGCTCTGCTTTCAACTTGCTATAGGATCTTGGAGGTGTCACTTAGCTCCTCTGAGCTACAACTGAACGTTGAGTATATTTATGTACTCATAAATTACGGATAACAGCAACTGCTCTAACAACAGAGCTATTGTGAGGAAAATACTATGAAAAGGCTTTGTAAATTTAATTTACCGCTCACACTATATCAATTTAACAATCTCTGATCAATTGAAATTCAGAGACACGTCATAGGCATGTTCCAAACACCTATTTCATACCACACTATTAGAAACAGGCAACTGGAATCTTTTTTTAGTAGCCTAAGGCTGAGAATTAAAATTCATGTTCTACTACCAGACTGAAAGAATTTAAAGGTCCTTCACTTAACAGTCCCTAGGCAGTCACATCAAAGACCTTGGAACTTCTTAAATTGAGGGTAAAAGCTACCAACTTAAATTATGTTCCAGGTACTCCCCCCCCCCTTGTTAGCTCTAATATCCTGGATGGCATGTGGGCACAATTTCCTATCCTCATTGATAAAACACTGTATTACAAGTAGAAAGGAAATAGTAAAATTAAGATAGAGTCTATGAACAAATGCAAAGGTATTCTGAGCCATTTCCAGAATCAGATGTTAAATGCACCTATAATGTCTTATCTTTTTTAAGAATCACAATTACAGGGGCGCCTGGGTGGCTCAGTTGGTTAGGCGACTGCCTTCGGCTCAGGTCATGATCCTGGAGTCCCAGGATCGAGTCCCGCATCGGGCTCTCTGCTCGGCAGGGAGTCTGCTTCTCCCTCTGACCCTCCCCCCTCTCATGCTCTCTCTCTCTCATTCTCTCTCTCAAATAAAAAAAAAAAAAAAAATCACAATTACAGGGGCGCCTGGGTAGCTCAGTTGGTTAAGCGTCTGCCTTTGGCTCAGGTCATGATCTTGGGGTCCTGGGATCGAGCCCCGTCTCACGCTTGCTGCTCGGCGGGGAGTCTACTTCTCCCTCTCCCTCTGTCACTCCCCCTGTTCATGCTCTCTCTCATTCCCACTGCCAAATAAATAAAATCTTAAAAAAAAATAATCACAATTACATAAGGAACAAAACCTACATCCAGAAATGAGGCTTTTTTTTTTTTTTT
>NC_138380.1:72095681-72118208 GCF_054177405.1 Leptonychotes weddellii | reverse complement strand
AAGATGGACTCTGAAAAACAAACTGAGGGTTCTAGAGGGGAGGGGGGTGGGAGGATGGGTTGGCCTGGTGGTGGGTATTGAGGAGGGCACGTTCTGCATGGAGCACTGGGTGTTGTGCACGAACAATGAATCATGGAACACTTCATCTAGAACTAATGATGTAATGTATGGGGATTAACATAAGAATAAAAAAAAATTATTTTAAAGGACAATTGTGAGTGGTTTTTAGACTGGGAATATCATCTAATCAGGAAATTTAACTTCTCGGAAATATTATAGCTTTTAATGACAAATATGGTGACAAACAGGATGATGATTATTTTTTCCTTTAAAAAATATAACTTCTAATTTTATCACTGCTGCTTTTAGGAATATATCAAAACCACAAATATCATGATGTTCAATGTACCTTGAAGCATAAAAGAAAAAAAAATAAAGTGTGTCTTTCAAAAACATGAAATGACCCAGGTGGGTATGAGCCCAACATAAATTTTATGTCAAAAAAGAAATGGAGATTCAGAAATATCAAATAATAAGGGTATATGTGAAGTAAGCCTACTTGCTTACTTGCTTCAAAGTAACTAAAAAAGACCCGCTGTTCCATCTCCTACCAATACCCCACAGGCTGTTCAAAGCTACACCTTAAAATGGCTTCTATTTTCACAGCAGCAGAGCCCGTATTTTAGTATGGTGTCTTAAAAAACCCTTCCATATTAATGTGCCAGCTTCACTTTTGGTTATTTGCTTTAATAGGAAAAGAACACATGGCTAATAAAATCCCAACATCACAACCAAATGGCCAATTTTTACATTCAAATCTTTAAAAAAATCTAGTAACAGCATCATTTTATTTTTAATATCTTTTCCCTAGAAAACCTTAACCTATAACAGAAAGTCATTCTAGAAGTGTCAAACATAAAAATGGGGCAGCCAAAGGCATGAAGTTCCATTTAGTATTTAATCAAGTGTCCATCCTATTATTCAAGAATGTGATGACAATATTAAATTCTACTTTTTGCAAAAAGTTTAAACTTTAATTCCCACAATTACATATTTTAACAATATAAAAATACTATGGATTTTGGTCAACATTTATCATTACATACTACTAAGTTGAATCAGGAGGTGTTTCCAGATAATAACATATGAGCACCCGCAAGGGCTTCCAAAAATGTGTTTGTTTAATGGGGGCAGAAAAGACTAAAAACTAATAAAGATCTTCTGCTGGAACTCAGATTTTTAATTATTAAAGTCAAAGTCATTTTACAGCATGAACACAGATACATTCTGTGGTGCTATAGATGACCAAAGTTTTACTAAACCTGTTGGTTCTTTTATTTATTTATTTATTTTTAAAGATTTTACTTATTTATTTGACAGAGAGAGAGACACAGCGAGAGAGGAAACACAAGCAGGGGGAGTGGGAGAGGGAGAAGCAGGCTTCCTGCGGAGCAGGGAGCCCAGTGTGGGGCTCGATCCCAGGATCCTGGGATCATGACCTGAGCCGAAGGCAGATGCTTAACGACTGAGCCAACCAGGCGCCCCTGTTGGTTCTTTTAGATGCACCAGCTATCTTTTGATTAAGAGGAATTAGACAAAGTTAATGATATTATTTCAAAAATTAGTAGACCACATTACTACATTTATTTCACATATAAAGTATGAATACTAAATCCTGTATTTTCAAGCTTCTTTTAATGCTTACATGCTGGCTGATAAAAAATAGCATGTAAATCACATTTTTCACTATTTATTGTTGACAAATAAAAATTGTGTATATTTAAAGTGTACAATGTAATGTTTTGATATATGTATATATTGTAACATGATTAACACAAACTATTAACATAGCCATCATAACAGATAATTACTTTTTTTCTTGGTGAGAACATGAGATCTACTCTTAGGAAATTTCAAGTATACATTAACTATAGTCACCATGCTGTAGGTCTCCAGAACTCACTCATCTTATTATTCAAAATTTGTACCCTTTGATCAATGTATCCTATCTTCCCCCATCCCCTAGCCACCTCTGATGACCACTACTCTACTCTCTATTACTGTGAATTAACTTTTTTTTTTTTTTAAGATTCCACATAGAATCAAGATCATTCAATATTTGTCTTTCTATGTCTGGCTTATTTCTCTTAGCACAATGTCCTCCAAGTTCATCTATGTTGTTGCAAATGGCAAGATTTTCTTCTTTTTTAAGGTTGAACCCATTTTGTTTATATATACAAAAAGTTTTCTTTATCCATTCATCTATGTATGGACAATTAAGTTGTTTCCTTATCTTGGCGGCTGTGAATAATACTGCTAATAAACATGGGAGTACTAGATATCTCTTTGAGATACTGATTCCATTCTCTTTGGATATACATTCAGAAGTGGGACTGCTGGATCAAATGGTAGTTCTAGTTTCTTTTTATTTTTTGAGGAACCTCTGTACAGTTTTCCAAAGTGACTGCACCAATTTACATTCCGACCAATAGTGCACAAGGGTCCCCCTTCTCCACCAACACTTGTTATCTTTTGACTTTTGATATTAGCATCCTAACAGGTATGAGGTATCTACTTATGGTTTTGATTTGCATTTCCCTGGTCATTCATGATGTTAAGCATCTTTTCATACACAGGTTGGCCATTTGTAGGTTTTCTCCGAGAAAATGTCTATTCAGATCCTTTGCCCATTTTTTTAATTGGTGTTTTGTGTGTAGTGTGTAGAATACAGTGTGTGTGTGTGTGTGTGTGTGTGTGTTTGCTATTGAGTTATATGAGCTCCTTAAGTGTTTTGGATATTAACTCCTTATCAGATAAATGATTCACAAATATTTTCCCTTATTTTATAGGCTGCCTTTTCATTTTGTTGATGGCTTCCTTTGCTATGCAAAAATATTTTAGAGTGACGAAGTTCCACTTGTTTATTTTGCATTTGTTCTTTGTGCTTTTGGTGTCAATTCCAAAAAAATGATTGCCAAAACCAATGTCAGTGAGATTTTCCCTTAGGTTTTCTACTAGGAGATTTATGGTTTCATGTCTTTTTTTAAGTCTTCAATCCATTTTGAGTTGTTTTTATGTATGATGCTCTATAAGCATCCAAAAACATTCTTTTGCATGTGGCAGCCTAGTCTTCCCAACATCATTTATTGAGGAAATTATCCTTTTGCCATTGTATATTCTTGGTGCTTGCATCAAAAATCAGTTGCCCATACATACATGGGTTTATTTCTAGGCTCTCTATTCTGTTCCATTGCTTTATGTGTCTGTTTTTATACCAGTACTAATGTTTTTATTACTATAGCTTTGTAATATAGTTTGAAGTCAGGAACTGTGATGCCTCAATGTGTATCTTGCTCGAGTTTGCTATTTGGGGTTTTTTGTTGTTTCATACAAATTTTAGTATTGTTTTTTCTATTTCTGTGAAAAATACCATTGGGATTTTGATAGAGATTGCGCTGTATCTGTAGATTGCTTTGGGTAGAATGGATATGTTAACAATATTAATTCTAATCCATGAACACAGGTATCTTTCCATTGGTGTCTTTGATTTCATTCATCAGTGTTTTGTAGTTTTTAAGCATACAGATTTTTCACCTCCTTGGTTTAATTTATTCCTAAGTATTTTATTCTTTTTGTTCCTATTTTAAGTGAGAATTTTTTTTAAAGATTTTATTTATTTATTTATTTATTTGAGAGAGAGCGAGAGAGCACAAAGCAGGGGGAGCACCAGAGGCAGCGGCAGAGGGAGAGGAAGAAGCAGGCTCCCCACTGAGCAAGGAGCACTATGTGGGTTCAATCCCAGGACCCTGAGATCATGAAATGAGCCGAAGGCAGACACTTAACTGATTGAGCCACCCAGGTACCTCGAGATTGTTTTCTTTTTTTTTAAAAGATTTTATTTATTTATTTGAGAGAGAGAGAATGAGAGAGCACATGAGAGTGGGGAGGGTCAGAGGGAGAAGCAGACTCCCTGCCGAGCAGGGAGCCCGATGCGGGACTCGATCCCGGGACTCCAGGATCATGACCCGAGCTGAAGGCAGTCGCCTAACCAACTGAGCCACCCAGGCGCTCCCCCGAGATTGTTTTCTTAATGTCTTTTTCAGGTAGTTCATAGCTAGGGTATAGAAATGTGACCTGATTCACATTTGACTCACATGTGACTCGATTCACGATCCTGAGATCATGACCTGAGCCAAAATCAAGAGTCAGATGCTTAACCAACTGAGCCACCCAGATGCCCCAAGACATGCTACTTTTTAAATAAGAAACACTATCTTCCTAGAAATGATAATTATCCTAGTTCTCCAAAACCTTTTTTAAGAAGGAGAATAAACATCATTCACCTAAATGACTTTTTAAAATTCCCAAATTAGATTTTTCCACACTTTTAGATCTTAGTATTAAAGTCATCTAGATTCAAAATATAAATCAAAGAATACAAATACACATACACGTTTCTGAATTCTTATTTCATTATTATTAATTCTAGCTAAAAAATACTTCCTTTTCTGAAACAAATAAAACTTTGTTTATATCCAAAGCCTCAAACATGAATGTGTGCTTATAATTCCATGGCTGAGAAATTAATTTTTTAACAGGAGAGCTGTGGCTACCTTTGGCATTTCATACACTCTGTGCTTTAACATATTTACCAATATGGAACAATAAGAGGATACTTGTTTTTAGCCCAGAAGCAATTATTTTAAAAATGAGGAGAAAATCAATATGAGACAACAAAGCTGTCCAAGTAACATTCAAGAAATAGAAATAGCTAGTTATTTTAAAATGCTACAGCTAGGTATGGGATCCTAATCTGTACTTTCTCATCGTGGGAGCTACTAGGACTTCACTATGAATATAAAGCAAAAGAAAAAAACAGGAAATGGCTCCAACTCTAGGTAACAAATACAGAATAGCATGACAGGGAATATTTCCCATTACATAAATCACATTTGTTTACTTTCTTGCCAGGTAACACTGCCACCTCTTTGGAGGGAATGACAATGAGTAATTTGCCTTTATCTGATATTTTGAACATCAAAGAGATTACAAAAGAATTGCTTATTACCTACCTACAAATAAATATATCTTTATATGTACAGGTATAACGCCTGTTAATATCAGAAAACATATATGAGTAAATTTTCAAAGGAGCATATATACAGTTCCTACATGAAGCCAAATATTAGAAATGAAGATATTAAAAATGAGTTCCTTCATTTCTTATATTATCCAGTGAATATTTGCTGATTTTGAAGATGCTGGAAATATTTTACATTACCATAGTCAATTATACTTGCATATTGAATTCAAAATCCATTTCCCCTGGTTGTCATATTAATGACAGCAGAGATCACTATAAAGAATTTACTATATATAAACAATTGCAATGCTGCATTTTTTAGCACAAGTACCAGCAATTTCCATTTAATGATGGCTTACTATTTTCTAGGTACTTTGTTAAGTGCTTAAACATGATCATATTTAATCCACAAAAAGAAATATTTCACTCTTTATAAACAGGAGGAAAAATGAGAATTAGAAAACTTAAATAATCTTCTCAAGTCCTATGTAACTGGCAGCTCCATGATATGCACCCATGTTTCTCTGGCTTCCATCTACCACCCCAAACACACATACACAGACACACACCCCTCAAAAAACACACCCACAGAAGGGATGTTGAAAGAAGTCAATTAAACAGTCTTAGATAATCATAGGAATATAAGCAAGAGATATTTTATGTGAGGACCAGGCCCAACAATCCAGAGGGTGCCCCCTCACTACTCCAACATGCACTGATGTCTTCTTTCTCTGAACTTTGAGTAATCTAAGCCACATAGATTAGCACTGAATTGCATTTTTGCCTTACTACTTTGATGTTTTAAATGCATCTGTCTTGTTTCCACACCTTTATTTAGAATCTTAATCTGTGATTATTACAGGATCATAGCATTGTGCTATCTAGCATTGTTATAGCATTCTATCTGTTATATGTCCATAGCTCTCATGAAACGGCATGGTATATAGTTTGCTCTTTAAGAAACATGTTGCTGGCTTGCTTGAATTGCTGTTCTATAGCGCAGAGAGCACCTAGAAGGCCAGATCAGATGCCCTAGACTGAGTTACTTTGCTACCCAGAAAAAGAAGAGGAAATCACTCTTGAATCAGATCATTTTTTAAGGATCTTCTCCACCGAAGCAAAACTGACTACTCTCTAGGTTAGCTGGGGTTTTGATCTACACCCCAGGTGAGCCAGAAACCAAACCATCCTTAGACATATCAGGCAGTTAAAATATTTTCTTCTTCTTTTTTCCCCCCTCCATCTCTCACTAATTATTGCAGGCAATCTGGCACATTTATTTGACATTCTTTAAAAACAAAGCTGTATTTCCCAAAGAAGATACCTAAGTAACAGAGTGGCATAATATCCTTAGAGGTATAATGATGAGCTTGTGAAACATTCTGAGATTCTTACTGTCTCCTTTATTGATGACAGTTTTTACGTTCTTCAGACCCTTTATTCTCACCCTACTCACAGTTTAAAAGAGTACCGTGTTGCAAAATATCATATTCCTTACTGCTTTTTCAAATGGCAGCTGAGAAAACAATTCTGAGAGGACTATAATCCACATATTTGACTATTTAGCATGGGCTTTACCTATTTTTTAAAGATAACACATTTCTTACCTCTTACTTTTACAAATTTGGGGGAGTTAACTATTCTGCATATGGAAACTTTTAGAACAGGTGGCTAAGTCATGGTTGACTGTCCTCCCAAATGACAATCACGCACCCTTTTGATTTTGATGAAGCTGACTTAGCCACCTGCTGTTGATTTCTCACTATCTTAATTTCTCTTGGAGTCATCAAGTTCACTTCTTAAAGAAAAAGAAGAAAATGAGAATCTTCCAGCTTGCTCTGTCACTAATACTTTGATGATATCTGGCAGTGATGACAAAAACAATGAAAACTTTAATGTATAAAAGATAAATCTAATGACCTCACAGAGTATGATACAAAGGCATGACAACATGAGGCAAGAAATGTTACACCCTAGTAATATAATAAGGTTAACTGAGGGTCCTCAAATTAGTGCTGATAGATGGTACAAAAATTCTGGTCCCCTTTCTCTCCTACCTTTTCTCTAAATCTAAGGTTATTTGTTTTATATAATCTTCCCCTTGATAACCCACATATAAAGCTCTTTCCCAAAACCCAGGCCTCAGTCTTCCATTGTTCTCAGTCTATCACACAGAATTATGATCATTATTAGTATGATGTGGTAATTGAGGGCTTGAGTTCTGGAAGGAGACAATCAGTGTCTCAGACCCAGTTCTTAGGAATGTTATTTAACTTGCCAGTACTTAAACTTAAATCAACTGTAAATGGGGATAAACGTAATAGAAAACTAATAGTTCATTTTTAAAGACTAAATCTTTTTAAGCCACTCACAAAAATGCATGGCATTTAAAAAAAAAAAAAGAAACCAAAGAAAAAAACACTCAACAATTTAAGTAATTACTATTATTAATGATACTACTGACCTGTTTATCACTATCATTTCTTGGCTTCAAACACCACAGTTTACTTTCATCACCTGACCTTAACTCGTTTATACACTGTTGACTCCCAAATTAAAACTCCTCCTCTAGGTTAATACAAGGCAGTGATTTAAACATAATCTCAACAAGATATTAGCAAATAAAATTCACCAAAGTATTAAAAGAATTATACTATAACCAAGTAGGATTTATTTCAGGTATGCAAGGCTGGTTCAATATTTAAAATCAGTGAATGTAATCCATCACATCAACAAGGAAAATAAGAAAAAAAATGATCCTATGAATAGATAGAGAAAAATAGTTTTACAAAATCCAAGACCCATTCCTGATAAAAACTCTCAACAAACTAGAAATAGAAGGAAACTTCCTCAACTTAATAAAGACCTTTACCCAAAACTTAAAACAAGTATCAACTCACTGGTGGAAAACAAGATGCCTTCCCACTAAGATTAGGAATAAGGCAAGTATGTAACCACTCACCACTTCTATACAACATTGTATTGGACATCTTACCTAATACAGTAAGAGAAGAAAATGAAATAAAAGGTATACTAATTGGAGAGGAAGAAATAAAACTTTTTTTTAATAGATAACATGATTATCTATGTAGGAAAGTTCCAAAGAATCAATTAAAAAAACCTCCTGGAACTAAGTGATTATAGCAAAATTACAGGATATAGGCTAATATACAAAAGTCAATTGCTTCCATATATACTAGCAATGAACATTTAGAATTTAAAATTTAAAACACAACACCATTAGCACTCAAAAATTTAAATACTTAGGCACAAATCTAACAAATACACACAAGATCTATAGGAGAAAAACTGTAAAACTGATGAAAGAAATTAAAAAATCTAAATAAATAGATAGTTCAAGTTCATGGATGGGAAGACTTAACCATTGTCCACTTTTCCCAATGGATCTCTATATTTAACATAATCCCAGTCAAAATCCTGGACATTAATTTTATGGATATCAATAAAATGATTCTAAAGTTTATATGGAAAGGCAAATGACCTAGAATAGCCAAAAGACTACCGAAGGAGAAGAAAAAAGTCAGAGGAATGTCACAACACAACATCTGGACTTAAAGTAAAGCTAGGATACTTGAGACAGTATGGTATTAGCAAAAGAATAGACAATAGATAAACAGAACAGAAAAGAGAGCCCAGAAACAGACCCTCACCAATACCAACAACTGATTTTTGACACGGGAGCAAAGGCCAATTCAACAGAGAAAGGACAGTCTTTTCACCAACTAGTGCTAGAGCACCTGAACATCCACACGCAAAAAAATGCATCATAGATTCTGACCTTACACCTTTCACAAAAATTAACTCAAAATGGATTGATCAAAGACCTCAATGTGAAATGCAAAATGATAATAACAGGAGAAAATCTAGGTGATCTTGGGTTTAGAGATGACTTTTTAGATACAACATCCAAAGATCTACAAAAGGAAAACAATGTATCAATATTGGCTCATCAATTCAAATAAATGTACCACACTAAATAAGATATTCATAATAGGGGAAACTAGGCGCAGGGAGGAGGTGGGGAGAGACAAGATGAGACATATGGTAACTCTCTATACTTTCTGATAATTTTTTAAATCTGAAATAAAACTGCTCTAAAACCAGTCTATTAATTTACAAAACAAAGCAACAAAATCCATAATAACACTGACAACACCAAATGCTGGTGAGGGTGTGAAGCAAGAACAGCTTTCACTCACTGCTGCTGGGAATGCAAATGGTACAATCACTTTGGAAGATAATTTGGTGCTTCCTTACAAAATCAAGCATACTTTTACCGTACAATCCAGCAATCACCCTCCTTGCGATTTACCCAAAGGAGGTGAAAACTTATGCCCACACAAAAACCTGCACACAGATGTTTACAGCAGCTTTATATTCATAACTGCCAAAACCTGAAAGCAACCAAGATGTCCTTTAGTAGATGAATGGATAAACTGTGTTGCATATAGACAATGGGATATTATTCATTGCTAACAGAAAATGAGCTATCAATATGGAGGAACCCTAAATGCATATTACTAAGTGAAAAAAGTCAATCTGAAAGGCTACAACTGTATGATTCCATCTGTATGACATTCTGGAAAAGGCAAAACTATGAGAGACAGTCAAAAGATCAATGGTCCTTGGGACTTGGGGGTGGGGAGGATTAATATGTGGAGCACAGAGGATTTTTAGGGCAGTGAAAATTCTATGATACCATGATGATGGATACATACCATTCATTATACATTTACTCAAACCCACAGCATCAAGAGTGAACTGTAATGCAAAACTATGGACTTTGGGCGATTACGATGGGTCAATGTAGGTTCCACTGTAACAAATGTACCATTGAGAGGGTGCTAATAATGCTGGAGGCTATGTATGTATGGGGGCAGAGGGTATATGGGAAATCTGTAACTTCTCAATTTTGCTACAAACCTTGAACTGCTCTATAAAATTAAGCTATGTCTTAGAGTTATTTGAATACTTTGAATAGTCTGGGAATTCATTCCAAATCTACCTAGTCATTTTGAGTTTTCAGTAACTCTGCTCTTTTCAATCTGGATGAATATTCCCTAAATCACAGTAATATTGTAAGATTTCATTTCACTGAATCTAAGATGTCATTTAAGACTACGATACTTTATGAATTCCAGAAAAAGAAAGTGTCAAATCAACTCTAACAAACTATAAGATACATCTTCACTTCAGAAATTTAAAATGTGAAAAACATACATTGCAGAATCTATGAAATATAGGTAAAGTGAAAAGGCATCTTACTTACATCTTATTCATCATATATACTAAAAGGAAAGAAAAACATTTGCCATTGTATTGTAACAATGGAGGTCTGCAAATATCAGTTTCAGAACCAAACAATTACCTTAATTTTGGCTCTAAAATTTTCAGTAGTGGGGCGCTTAAGTGGCTCAGGTGGTTAAACAGCTAACCCTGGATTTTGGCTCAGGTCATGATCCCAGTGTCCTGGGATCCAGCCCATGTCCGGATCCGCCCTCAGTGGGGAGTATGCTTGAGGATTCTCTCTCTCCCTCTCCCTCAGCCTACTCCCCTCATGTTCTCTCTCTCTCTCTCTAAATTAAGTAAATAAATCTTTTAAAAAATATATAAATAAAATTTTCAGTAGTGACTGCCAAGAGAGAAACATGATATTTTACATAATTCAGAGGGTCTACAAAATATTCACAGATTCAAGTAAAACGAATTATTCCAGCTACAAAGACAAGAGAAAAATTTAATGATCAATTCTTAAGTGTATCCATGTAAAAAGGAATGCTACAAAACCGAGTCCTGGGTATGCTCTTATGTAATATTCAGCTCACCTTAATATTACAAATCCAAGAACTTCCTCAAGACGATAGCGTTTTCCTTTTCAAGGAATGGCATAATATATGCCCAAATATACTTAACCCTTCACAAGTAATTTTCTTCAATATTATAGCATTTTTTAAAATATTTGTTTGGGTAATAAATTAGATGGGCATAATTTTAAAACAAACTAAAATTTAAAAAGTTATTAGTTTTATGTAGGAATCAAGGAATCAACTCAAGCATTAAGCCAGACACACAGGAACTAAGTGGCTGAACAAAACTTTTCCCTTGAAGCAACATCAAGGTCATAATTTGCATAGCAGCTCATCAGCATAAAATCAAAGGTCAACTGGCTCAAGACTAAGTATAATTTTAATACAAATAATTGGCAAGGCAAGTGTGCACTAAGGTAAAAGCGCTGCCAATGAGAACAATTTCTGCTCATGAATTTAATTTTGTTGAATCAGTTGACCAACTTCATAGGCAGGTACATTAACTTAAATGGAATTTAAATGGTTCAACTATCTCACAGTCAAATAACAATAAATTTGTAAGTCTAAGAATTCTTAATTATTTCTATTACCATGTCCATAAGTTTAAAAATGCACTATCTTGCATATTTTTATTTGCTGAAAGGACTAAATCAGAAGCATCCTAGTTGTAAACTCAATCTCCCCACACCTGAAAATCTGAAAGGTTTCGGTATTTATTGTGCTACCATCAGAACATCTTAACTGTAGGGGCGCCGGAGTGGCTCAGTCATTTTAGCCTCTGCCTTGGGCTCACGTCATGATCCCAGGGTCCTGGGATGGAGCCCCGCATCCAGCTCCTTGCTCAGCAGGGAGCCGGCTTCTGCTGCTCCCCACTGCTCCTGCTCTCTATCAAATAAATAAATAAAATCTTAAAAAAAAAAAAGCATCTTAACTATAGAAAAGAGCATGTCTTTCCTAATAAAATCCTTGACTTTTTTAAAAGCTCTTTTCCCCTAATATCACAAATAATCCCCAAATCTTTCCAACCCTAAAGGGCTACACAGGCTGTGGAGCAAAGGGGGACACCTTCCTACCCATTGGGCAGTCAGGGGATGTGGAAAAGAAAGTGCCTAGAGAAGAATTTTAGGATGAGATCCGTAATGGCCTGTGACATTTTGTCACACTTACTTACTGATTTTATTTGAGGAGAATCACTACAGGCTTTATGAAAAAAATAAATAAATAATGATGACCTTTTATTTTGGGGGGAAACTAAGGGAGCTTTCTGAAGAATCTATTTTCACCTTAAAACATCAACATAAAATTATTTGATCTATTATATACAATATTGCGTTTTCATTGTGCATGTGGACTTTTTATGATTGTCTCCATCAGTTAGACACTGTTTGGGTCTGTTTTTGAAACGCAGGCATTTGCGAAGCTGCAAAGCCAATTATTTGCAGGGATGAGGGGTAAAAAAAGCTGTCAGTAGGTGTAAATGCTTTTACAAATATGTAACTTTTCTAGAAAAAAGAACAGTATTATTGAACATTTAAAAGAGATGTGTGGGGGTTAAGGGCTCTCTAAAATATTTTGTTTTATTCCTAGTTTTGATTCTACACAATAAGGACAAATTATTGGGTAAAGACAGGAAGGTAATTCAAAATAAATACTTCTTTCACATTTAAATTAAGGTAAATTACACAAATGCTACTATTCTTTGAGAAATCAAGTCACTGAAATGCTTCAAGATGAGGGAGAAGACATTTAGCTTCTTTCTTGGGTAGGTGCTGTGATTTGCATAGGTACAGACATTTTAAAGCAATAGTTTATAGGCAGTGAATTCTGAACCAGGGGTCAACCTAAATTTGTTTTCTAGATCTAGGCAATTCCGCAGTATTTTTCAAAATATGGTGTCTCTGAGTCACATCAGAGAGAATCCGAGAATCACTCTGGGGTACTAGATAATAAAATTATATTAATCTTGCATTTCCACAACCTTACTCTGAGATCTTTATACATAATAAAATCTGAGAGACACCCCATTAAAACAAATAGTATGTGTGCTCCTAGAAAGCCTAACTCCATGTTTTACCATGAAGAAGAAGCAGTTACCTCTGTGTTAAAGGACAGAAAATGAAAATCAATCTTTTTTTTTTTTTAAGATTTTATTTATTTATTTGACAGAGAGATAGCGAGAGAGGGAACACAAGCAGGGGGAGTGGGAGAGGGAGAAACAGGCTTCCCGCAGAGCAGGGAGCCCGATGTGGGGCTCGATCCCAGAGCCCTGGGATCATGACCTGAGCTGAAGGCAGACATTTAACGACTGAGCCACCCAGGCGCCCCAATGAAAATCAATCTTAGGACTTAAGTTGTTCTCAAATATTTTTAGAAAAAAATATGTATTTTATATATATAATTGCTCTCAAATATTAAGTAATTCAAATTAGTCAATAATTATCTATTTAGAATTAGGATGATAAACACACATATCCATCCTTATGTAGTTGTTCAGTCCTGAGGGGTGAGAAATAACCACCAACAACTATCATGTTAAGACTTAACCAGAAGGGCGCCTGGGTGGCTCAGTTGGTTAAGCGACTGCCTTCGGCTCAGGTCATGATCCTGGAGTCCCGGGATCGAGTCCCGCATCGGGCTCCCTGCTCGGCGTGGGGTCTGCTTCTCCCTCTGACCCTCTTCCCTCTCGTGCTCTCTGTCTCTCATTCTCTCTCTCAAATAAATAAATAAAATCTTTAAAAAAAAAAAAAAAGACTTAACCAGAAAAACTACTTATTCACCACTCACATCTGTATGTATACTGAGGCTATTCTCAATAGTCTAAAAAGGTCAGTTTAATCTCCAAAATTCAAAAATCCAAGCTAATTGGAGGTACAGGCTTCAGAACCTTAGAGAACATGACTGGGAGAAAACTAAGAGGTCAGAAGTCCAGTCACTTCATTTTACAAGAGGTGAAATCATAGACATCAACATAGGATGAGCAAAAAGCCAGAATTCTTAATGTTGAATTCATTACTTTTTACGACTATCTAGGTCACACAACCTCCTCACATTGTTATCTTATAAGTTTCTTAAATAATGCCATTTCCCTTTCAACAACTTTTAATTGCTTGTTTGGGCCACTAAGAATAATCTTTTTCATGTCTAATATTTTATATTCACCTAGCTGTGTTCCACATCGCATATCCCATAAACTGAATGTTACGTACATCACACCTCACCAATGTTTCTATCATTAAGCCATGTAACTACTTATAAAATGCTCACTCCTGGGGCGCCTGGGTGGCTCAGTTGGTTAAGCGACTGCCTTCGGCTCGGGTCATGATCCCGGGGTCCTGGGATCGAGCCCCGCATCGGGCTCCCTGCTCGGCGGGAAGCCTGCTTCTCCCTCTCCCACTCCCCCTGCTTGTGTTCCCTCTCTCGCTGTCTCTCTCTCTGTCAAATAAATAAATAAAATCTTTAAAAAAATAAATAAATAAAATGCTCACTCCTGGGGCTCAGTCGGTTGGGCATCTGACTCTTGATTTCGGCTCAGGTCATGATCTCAAGAGTTGTGGGATCAAGCCCCTTCATGGGCTCCGAGCTCAGCAGGGAGACTGCTTGAGATTATCTCGCCTTCTCCCTCTGTCCTTCTCCCATGGGCTTGCTTGTGCATGCTCACTCTCTCTCTCTCTCAAATAAAATAAAATAAAATGGTCATTCCTACATCAATTAGGTTTTTTAAAATA
Organism: Leptonychotes weddellii; assembly: GCF_054177405.1. Classification (NCBI taxonomy): domain Eukaryota; kingdom Metazoa; phylum Chordata; class Mammalia; order Carnivora; family Phocidae; genus Leptonychotes; species Leptonychotes weddellii. Next base: position 72,103,572 of record NC_138380.1, on the reverse strand, counting down.
AACTTTCCTCAGGACCCCATACCCTATGTATTTATCAATATATTCCACCCAAAAGACAGAATTAGATTTGGAATTTACTAAGGATAGGAAAGGAAAGGAAATCCAAATCTTAGAATTTGCATATTTTATGCTTTCACATAATTAAACTCAAAGTATGATGTATAAATCTTTCAAGTAGTCAAGACTTGGAATGCTTTATAACCACTTTTGAAAATTATTTTTATGCTGAAAAGAATACAGATAGCATCACCCCAAATCCTTTGGATAAAATACAACCAGCTAATTTGATCTTGTAAGAACAGGAGAGACCAAAAACATGGATCCTCCCTCACTGCCATTTCCAAACAGGACAGGACAAAATCAACTCCTGTCTTGGGCAGGTTGGGGGCTTCTGAAGCTTAAGCAGAGAATTTTGCTTTGAAGAAGAGATGACGGTCGGGGCCTGGCAACAGCCCTCACATGGATTTAAGGCTCAGGCCTCTACCATGTGGCTACAGAATTGAGAACTCCGGGCGCAAGCTGTAAGAAACCAGACTTCAGTTCATCATGTGGAAGCATATTCTCACATTCAGAGTTGTTTGAAATCAGAACAGTCTGCCTCATATGTTCTACTGAGGATTTAGGCATCACACAGGGAGCTGTTTGTTTTGGTTATCATTTGCTGAAAGTAAAGGACACCACAGCCCCTATGTTGCCAACTCCAAGTGCAGCACACTCTGAACCACCGAAATAGTGCTTCGATCTGACAACTTCTCCAAAAGTATTAAATTCTTCTAGAAGACAAAAAAACATCAAAGAATCTGAGGCGCCTCCCTCACAAACAGTCTGACATCAGCAGAGCATTAAATTAGGGACAAAATGAAAACTCTTCTATTTCCTGTGCGGTTTATATTCTCGAGGGCGAGTGTAAAATTGGTTAAATGTATCAACATGGATCAAGTATATTTATGTATTTGCTGATATTTATCAAACACTTCATACGTGTCAGGTACTGCTCTCAGGACTTCACTGAACTCTCACAACGACTCTATTATCATTTCCTATTTTATGAGGAAAGAAATTGACAGAACGGGGAGGAGGAGGTTATGTCATTCGCCCAAATTCTTACTGTCAGCAAGTGATGGGAGTCGAAATTTGAACCTGGGCAGTCTGACCCTAGAGCCCGTCCTCTCACCAACTGTGTGGTGTCACATCCTTGTAGGCTGCCAGGGGCTTACTGAGAGAGGAGACGAAGTGAATCATGAAATGTCAGCATTTACAGAAGAAGCATTAGCAAACATAAGCAATGACAATACTCATTTGAGCAACATTATTATTCCTTCTTTAAGAAAAGGTAGCTTCCTCCCTGTAACTATAAATAACCCCAGATTAGAAAAAACTAAAAGGAATAGTGTGGAGGATGACTGGGGAAGGGAAGGAAAACTGAATGGGAAGAAATCAGAGAGTGAGACAAACCATGAGAGACTCTGGACTCCAGGAACCAAACTGAGGGTTACAGGGGAGGGGGGGGCAGGGGGTTGGGGGGATGGGGTTATCAGCTGATGAGTATTAAGGAGGCACGTGTGGTGATGAGCACTGGGTGTTAAACGCAACTGATGAATTGTTGAACACTACATCAAAAACTAATGATGTACTATATGTTGGCTAACTGAACATAATAAAAAAATGTAAAAAGAAAGAACTAAAAAGTATTTGTTTTAACCACAATTATCAATTGCTTTATAAACCACAGCATCTTCAAAATTGAGAAAATGTGTGTATATACTATACGATATATACACAGACAGGACATAAATTTAATTTAAAAATAAGAAAGGATCAACCAATAAAGAAATGGTTTGGTTAACATTACTACAGAATTCCTGGCTTTAAAAGGTAGAAATGCGTAGATCATAAAAATAAAAATCATGAGAAGTTTTCAAAGTTACAAAGTTACAAAAGTAACTATCAATTGATTTTTTTTAGTAAAAAAAATGGAAGTCGGTCTAAAATACAGTCATGACACAAATATATCTAACCAATATCCTATGCATTACTGATAAGCAATTTCCTAGAAGGGATGGATAAGTACTGAATCACGGGTTTCCTTCAGCCTGGTGGCTAAAAAGTGAAGAGTTATGCCATCTGAAAGGAATATCAAGATGGAAATCTTGAAGAGAGGTCAGAGAAGTCAACAGAAGGGATAGCAATCAGGTTTCCCCAATTAAATGGAAAACAGAAAAGGCAGCAGAATGGCAAGAGCCACAGAAAGCCATGAATGTGTAAGTCCTTTAGAAGTACTTCTAAATGTACTATGTGAAGCCGTACATGAAGGGAGGTTAAGAAGATGACAGGAGCATTATTCTCTTGGCCTTGGGATAATCTGAAAAGAAACAAAAGTGACCAAATGATTTCCATGGCTTCTAGAGAGTTTTCATTAATATTCTTTTTCTGTGGCTTAAGTCATTTACACTATGGCAAGAAAAGAGCCGCATGGACATAACACACGTCTGAAATACTGCCCTCGTAAAGTTACTCTGTAACTAGTACAACCAAGTGCTTCCCTACTGGGAAGACGGCAGGTAACAAATGTCCCCTTAAAAATGTGAACCCAGTTATGCACAAACAATGAATCATGGAACACTACATCTAAAACTAATGATGTAATGTATGGGGATTAACATAACAATAAAAAATTTTAAAAAAATTAGAATAAAATTTCAAATGTAAGAATCTTGCTTAAAAAAAAAAAAATGTGAACCCAAACTGGATAGTCTGATAGCCTTCACTGGTGAAATGGCTCGACCTGAGCCCTCTTTTAAGCCATGGCTCTATCCACGAAGTGTCCTACAAGCTCCCAGGGATAAAATCACGATGCTGTTCCTACTTGGCTCTGGCTGCTGCCGAGGCCGCTGTCTACGGCTGTGCTCCAAGCAAACGTCAGGTGCTCTGCCAAAAATGCCACCTGACCTAAGGCTCACTACTACCCTCTCTGTGCTGTAAGGACCACCAGATAAGGGCTTGAAAGCTGCCCCAGACGGCTGCCCACCACCCCTCTGCTTCCAGCCCCTCCTCAGCCCTTGTTTCAATTTGATGATGTTATCACTCTACCCTCCACCACACCATTCTCTCTTCTCTAACATCAACCAGGGAACTCACCTGTTCCTCTAAGTTCAACTTTCTTACAGGATACCCTTGGAGCACGAGGTGCAAAAAGAGTTACACGTTTCTTCAGATTTTACTACAACAGTTTCCCCTAGGTGCATAAAAGTCCCTGATGGGTGCCTACAGGCTGGTGCGGGACAGGTTCAGGAAGAGGGGACTGAATTAATTAATACCCATTTGCCCCTTTAGCCATAGTCGCCGAGTCCAGCTCCACAACAATGACATCATTAAAAAGGTTTTTTTTTTCCTTGCAGGTAATACAGTACATCTTGATAATTTGCTTTCCTCCTACAGCTGTCAGAAACAAACTGCTAGTCCACAGTTTATTAGATATATCAGATACATCTAACGTTCAACTCTGGAAAGTTTTAATTTATTTCCCAAGAGCTTTCCTGCCTCCATATAATTTATTGGGTAAAATGAGAATAGATATATAGATATATAGTTTCTGTTGATGTGTAAAAAAAACTTCCAGAAATTTCGTGGCTTAAAACAATACAAATTTATTATCACACGGTTTCTGGAGGTCAGAAGTCCAGGAATAGCGTAACTGGCTTCTCTGCCAAGAGTCCTCACAAGGTTGAAATCAAGATGGCAGCTGGGCTGCTTTCTCATTTGGAACTTGGGGTCCTCTTCCAAGCTCATACAGTTTGTTGGCAGGATTCAGTTCCTTGTGGTTGCAAGACTGAGGTACTAAGTGACTAGTGGCCCCCAGCCATCCTCTGTCATGTGGCTGGCCTTCTCCAAAACATGTGAGTTTGCCTCTTTAAGGCCAACTTGCGAACACCAACTACTCCTGTTTCTTGTTTCTTTTAAAGGCTTACCTTTTGGGGTCAGGATCATCTCCACTTTGATTAACTCAAAGTCAGTTGATTAAGGAACTTACCACATCTGCAAAATACCTTTCGTTATATAACATAATATAATATAGGGAGTGATAACCTTGCACCCAAGGGGAGAGGATTAAAAAAGCCATGCGCACCAGCGGGCCGGGGACTTAGTGACCATCTTAAAATTCCTCCTCACATAGAAGATTGGGGTTCTAATTATACATCCTCAAATCTAACCACACATGCAACTTTCAGTTCCTTTTGCAGAACAGGTACATTTATTTCCTCACTGAAAAGAAGATCCGTTCTGCTTCTGCAGTTAAGCTGTGAACTGTATTACCCCACATGCCCCATCAAACAGACACAGTCATAAGCCATTAGCTTTAAAGCTAAAAATAATCCTGAGTCAACTCAAGATTCATTCTCCAATCATTTGGGTTGACTTTAGCATTTAAGGTACTTTGAATACATACAAAATGACTTACATCAATCCTACTCCTGAGAACTTGAGGCTATTCTGGCATCAAGGTCATAGATTTTAAACATTTTGGCATTTTTAATTTGACAATGAAGAGAAGACAGAGGCCTTTTCCATGACCTTACTCAGGTTATCAGAATCTATACAACACTTGGTTAACTAAGAGCCACCTGGCATAAGGTTTATAATTAGCAAAGAAATGTACACCAAGCTTTAAGAAGTATGTCTGCGGGTTTGTCAAACACAGATTTGATTTCATACAGTTCATGACAGGTCCTCTTAGATGACTGCCTTAATGAAACTACTTAAAAAATACAAAAAAAATGTATCTGCCATTAGAGCTGGTTCCCAAGGTCTCATATAACAGGTGCAATTACAGAATTATGAAGAATTAATGCTCTTGCTAAAAAGTAATATTTGGGGAACATGAGTCAGGTTGCTATCTGAATTCTGTGTCTCCTGAATTGTAATTCTAATTGCCCAAATAAATGTCTACTTAAAAAAATAATGAAAAGTAAAATATACTACATCATGGGTTTAATAAAAACATTGTAAAATATAATAGTCAGTGTCTCTCTAGATAAAAGGCAAATTCTATCTAAGCCCATATTAAAGGAACAGAGAACAGTCATTTGAAAATGAACAAACATGCTGAGTTGAAGTAAAAAAAATTAAATTGTTTACAATCTTGATAGGGTCTCTAAGTTGGGTATAAATAGCATGTGAGTGTAAGTATAATCATTATATAAATAAAAGCAAGAACAGCCTCATTAACATCTGGTCCAGGGTAGAAGAGCCCCCTAGTCCTACTCATCAAGAGCAGACATCCATCGAACGACCCCTGTGTGTGAGGCATGCGTCAGATTCAATGCCACACCACTCGGCATCAAGGGTCTTCAATCCAACTTCCATTTCTGTGTTTCAACCAGAAACCATGAGAGAACCATGTTCTCTGTTGTTCAAGCTCAAAACTTTACATTTTCCTTGACATCTCACATCACCCCTGTTCACCCCCGTTGAGAGTTTTATTGCAATCCCCACCATTTAATGCCCTTAATTTTCATTCTCTTGGCACTGCTGTGAAGAACCATGTACCAGAATCCTGTATGATTGCATAAGCTTTCTAACACAACTACATTTTCTGCCCCCAATTACTACTCTTTCCAAGTTTTCCCATATATAACTGCTAGATTAATATTCCCAAATTCCTAATAAAAGGTCACGTATGAATGCCACTTGGCAGATTCTCATCTAACTAGTTTATGTGCATTTTGTAATTTAAACCTTGCAACAATCTAGCTACATTCTGATTATCTTCATTTTGCAGAGAAAAAAACTTCGTAAAAGAAATACCGAAGAAGTTTTCTAAGTTAGAGCCAGGTATCTGACTCCGGAGCTACTTCTTAGAATCATCACTGTACTGTGTTTCATGTAAATTAACAACATGCACTAATGTCCATTGCCCATGAAACTAAACCCAAATGCTTTCAACCTAGAACTCAAATCTGCTCTTTTTAATTCCTGAAAATAAATGGATTGCACCCACCATTGCACTTTTCCTGTCATTTAGAATGCCATTTTCCTCCACCTATCCAAGTGTGATTTATGTTCAACCTGATCTCAGGCTCTGCCCCTTCCACGAAGTGTCCAGACCACGCAAGTTATTGCAATATCTCCTCCTTTAAACTTCTTGAACATCTATTTCATTTTTGTACTTATAAAAACATCTTCTTATACCGGGAACATCTGATTTATTTCACTGTACTATGTGATATGTGACATTTGCCTTATTGAGAGAATATAAATTATTTAGGGATATGGACTTTGACTTCTCGGTTTTGCCTTCACAGCACATAGAATAATACCTTACATTAGGAAAGTGCTTTGTAGATGGAGGGCTCCCATTCAATGCAGACTTACTAAGGGCTCTCCGTCAGCAAGCTCCTATAATGAGAACAGTAAGGTAAACAGAGGTGACTATACACACTCCATGAAACTGTTTCCTTGCTGTGAAACAATTTCCAGTCTAATTATGGGGCAAATAAGTATAATTTGTTGTATTTTTACATACACAGTCATCACACTAAGACAGACACTGACATGCACAAGCGACACTCAGGGAAGACCTAATAAAATTATATGTCGAGTGATGAGCTACCATATCATGGGAACAGGAAGAAGAAATATGAGTAGGAAAGCATAGGTTACATACTTTGGGAGGAGTAAATAGACTAGCCTGATAAAAATGTTACATAGGAAATGAAAGGGTAGAAATTAATAAAACAGTAGATAAAGCAAAGCAGAAAGCTATGGATTTTAGATTCTCTTTGAGATGCAGTATGGTTCTGAGTATCAGCTAATAATGAACACAGCGTATGGCCATACAGAGTTGCTGTTAACATGAAAGAAGAAAGCATTGTACAACACCTAGCATGGGGCCTGGAAAAACACAGATGTTCACCAAAGGATACCTTGTCATTGTTCACTGATGAGAGTTCTGCTTTATACAGTTAAATCTGCCACAGGACAGGGATGAAAGGAGAAAATGGATGCAAACTTGCAGTTAATGTGTCCTTGAAAGGAAAGAGAAGCTCTTAGGCTACCAAAATTCAATACACATTTGTGGGGGCAACAAGCAAAGCACAAGTTAATCTGCCTTTCCTTGAATGCCATGGACATGCACGCTCTCTCATAGAGACGTTAAAAGGATGGGAAAAGAGTAAAAACAATTCATTCTAAGTAGTCCTTCCCTTTCACTTATTTGTTTTCCTAAAACGAACAAGAAGTTCCTGCAGGTGGGAGACTCTTTTTGGCAATACAGAATACTACCCCGGGCCCTTTCCAGCATCTCAGCGTCTCCTTCATGGGAATCGCTGTGCATAGATTACTTCAGGCTAATCATCTTTGCAAATGCTTGGTTCCAAGAAAGAAAGAGTGGAAACTAACCACTGTGAGCCCATTTTGAGCCGTTTCGTTTTCCAGTTTTTGGAGGCAGACAACACCGATTGCTTGAAAAGGTGCTCTCTCAAACAGGCTTTCTGGAGCCAAAGCCAACCTGACTACCTGCTCTTTTTACCTTTCTGCTTTATTTCTGTAAGTTCGTTTCTACATAATTCTCTTGCTATATTTATTCTCCTGTTACTATCCTATTGCTTTTTTATTTTTATTTTTAAAAATTTTATTATGTTATGTTAATCACCATACATTACATCATTAGTTTTCGATGTAGTGTTCCATGATTCATTGTTTGCGTATAACACCCAATGCTCCATTCAGTACGTGCCCTCTTTAATACCCATCACCAGGCTAATCCATCCCCCCACCCTCCTCCCCTCTAGAACCCTCAGTTTGTTTCTCAGAGTCCATAGTCTCTCATGGTTCGTCTCCCCCTCCGATTCCCCCTCTTCATTTTTCCCTTCCTGCTTTTTTTTTTTTTTTT
>NC_138380.1:72078874-72095181 GCF_054177405.1 Leptonychotes weddellii | reverse complement strand
TCCTCATATCAGAGAGATCATATGATGTCTTTCTCTGATTGACTTATTTCGCTCAGCATAACACCTTCCAGTTCTATCCACGTCGTTGCAAATGGCAAGATCTCATTCCTTTTGATGGCTGCATAATATTCCATTGTATATATATACCACCTCTTCTTTATCTATTCATCTGTAGATGGACATCTTGGCTCTTTCCATAGTTCGGCTATTGTGGACATTGCTGCTATAAACATCGGGGTGCATGTACCCCTTCGGATCCCTACATTTGTATCTTTGGGGTAAATACCCAGTAGTGCAATTGCTGGGTTGTAGGGCAGCCCTATTTTCAACTTTTTGAGGAAGCTCCATACTGTTTTCCAGAGTGGCTGCACCAGCTTGCATTCCCACCAACAGTGGAGGAGGGTTCCCCTTTCTCTGCATCCCCGCCAACATCTCCTATTGCTTTTTAACTAAATAATTGAAAAACTTTCTAAAAAAATCCCCTAATTCTAAGATCATTAAAAACACAATCATGTGGAGTTATTTTAAAGATTATTTCACCCAAAAGAGAACAAAAGACTAAGCCTATTAGGACTAAATTCTTCTGCCGTTGAAGAAGTTTGTCTCCATTTGGTTCAAAGGCTCTCAAGAGAACATTTTCTGGAAATGCAGCTAAAACTAAGCAAAAATGGTGACTATTCCTGATTTTAAATTGTATCCTGAAGATTCCAAAGAGAGAATTAAACTCTCCTGTCCATGAAATATCATTTTGTTTTCAAGTAAATTTTATTGTTAAAATATTATTTTAGATAAATTTGAAGATAAAAGATAAAATGAAGAGGTAGCCAGAAGTAAACAATTATTTCTATTAGACAACTGAAAGAAATATAAAAGTAGGAAATCTTTCATTATCTTTCCTGTGCCTCAGATAAATGAACATACACATGAAAATGAGAAGAGTGGTTATAACTGAATTTTGTTAAAAACAGGTCAGTCGTAGTTCTGATGAAATTTCATCAGCAGCAGTTATACCTGATCAAGGTGAAAAAGGTGAATTTAATAATCTCCCTGTGGCTGTTTTTCCATCTTATCTTCAGTAGACTAAAATGGAGGATTCTGTTTCCTTAAATGCAAACTTCCCACTATACTCCTGTTTCCAGGACAGAACTAATGAAGGGAATGTTGTTTCAGCATTTACTTTTTCTTCTGAAGATTTCCGGCCCCTTCAAAAGTTTAAGTTCTTGTGAATAAATACAATGTTCTAGTTCTTACAGCTCCTCTTCTAGGAAAAGTTGCTGCTAACCCAATGTCTTCTAGGTCTAGAGATCAAAAAATAAATTTTGTAACTTCTAAAACCTCCAAGAGTCACAGATTGCAAGTGTTAACACTATTCTGATTTATTACATTTGTATCGATTTTTATAATATATTGGTTGTATTACATTCTAGTGCTTACTCTTAGCTTTTTATGTGCTATATCTACCATACAACTGTCTCCATTTTAAAGGTCATTTTGTTTCTCCAATTCTATAATAGAACTTTAAATGCTTGCTCATTGAAGAATCCATTATATACACGCATATGGACATGTATGTATGTACATGTGTAAAATGTAAGTTGAAGAAAAGGTCTCACTACCAAAGACATGACAGGCATTTGGCCATCTGTATTTTCACATTCCGTTTTAATTTATTTTTATTTCAGGGGCGCCTCGGTGGCTCAGACGGTTAAGCGTCTGCCTTCAGCTCAGGTCATGATCCCAGCGTCCTGGGATCGAGCCCCGCATTGGGCTCCCTGCTCAGCAGGAAGCCTGCTTCTCCCTCTCCTACTCCCCCTGCTTGTGTTCCCTCTCTCGCTGTCTCTCTCTATGTCAAATAAATAAAATTAAAAAAAAAATCTTTATTTTTATTTCCAAAACAGTTAAATTTAGGATTACTTTACTATTTTTTTTTGTTAGCATATCAGCACCTATGACTTTAAATATGTTAGGTTTCCAGTGGATTTGTATCATTGAAATGTCTCCTGAACTTAAAATTAGGATTGATAAATAACTAAATGTAGTTCACTACGTTTTCAGTTATACAACATGTGTTCTGTCAAGAAGCCTCAAACTCAGCTTGGAGGAACCTTTGATGAGGCAGAAAGAAAAATGGAAATAACCTATGATACAAGATCTGGTTTGGATCACTGCTTTGAGATAAATGAGTGTTCTGTACCTCAGGTTTCCAATCTGTATAAAGCTAATACCCACTTCACTGAGTTGCCCTAAGAATTACCGAGATTATGTGTGAAAAGTGCCAGTAAACGGACTGGCTTTCCTAGTCCCAGGGCTTCTTTTTCCTGGTTTCTTACTCCTAATTTTATTTAGATTCAAGAAACTTTATCTGAAGTGTTTATCCATTTATATCAACTCAACTGGTTGCTTGAGATACTCCTGCAAATAAATTCCAAAGCAGGGAATTTTTTTTCTCCTTCTTAGCAAGAGTTTTTGTTTTTGTTTGTTTTTTCTTGTCTGTGTCTGGCACACCTTTTGCATTAGCTATTGTAAAAAACAGGAAGAATAGCATAGCAAGAGGGTTTGTTTATTTGTTTGTTTTTCTACTTGTTTGTTTTAATCACTGAACCCCATGGTAGAAGCCAGAGTGAATATGCTCACTGCAGGGCCTCACTCCACACCAGCTGAATTTGGTCCTATCAAGTGGCCCGACTCCCTCATCACCACTCTGTTCAGCCACCGACTGTTTTGTGTTATTAGTTATCAAAGATCCATACCTTTCCTTTTTCGACATGTTTTATATTTTCTTTTCTAAGTAAGATGCACCACCTATGTACCTTCCTTCTGCTCTGAAGCAATTCAGTAGGAAGTTGGTCTATCACATTTAAAGATTCATACAACGAACCCCTCCTGTGCAAAGAAAGGTCAAAAAAAACAATATGCAAGATTTATAAGAAACTTTTCTGGGGTAAACCTTACATACTTTGTGTGCATATCTGAAACCAAGGAATACACCCCTTCTATGTTTATGTAAATTACTTTTTGTTTACCTTTAGCTAAGTTGTTGTTTTTTTTAAATAGGTAAAATAATGAGATAATATTTTCTAGGGAGCTTTATATAAAAATTGCTGGCAATTCTCCTTATAGCAGTGTTGGGTAATATGTAAGTTCAAAATTTTATTTATTTATTTTTTAAGTTTTATTTATTTAATTAATCTCTAAATCCCATGTGGGACTCAAACTCATGACCCCAAGATCAAGAGTCACATGCTCTTCTGCCTGAGCCAGCCAGGTGCCACAAGCACAAAATTTTAGATTAAAACTAAAATTCAGCCAAATTTCCAGATAATACCACATTCAACCAAAGTAAGGATTCCTTTAGGCCCTTTCAGATGAAGAAAACGGCCTGACATCCAAGAGTTGTAGATAACAAGGCAACAAGAGAAGAAAATATATTACTGAGAACCTGTAGTATATCAAAATTATCACAGTTGAGGGGAGGGGGTGGGGGGTGGATGAAATATGTGATGGGGATTAAGGAGTGCAGTTGCTGTGATGGGCACCAGGTGTCGGGTGGAAGTGTTGAATCACTATACAGCACCCCTGAAACTAACATAATACTGTATGTTAACTGGAATTAAAATAAAAACTTAAAATTATCACAGTTGGATAATGAGGGTTAAAGGGTAAGTGGAGAAGAACACTATTACTTAATGAAATATGAATTCTTAAAGAATTACTAGTTTGAAATTTAATATACATTTTAAGTTTGTAAAATCAAGTTACATATGTGGTATTTACCTATACACACATACATACACACATGCATGCACAGGGACACAAATATATTTTTTTAATTTTAATCAGACAACATGAGTTTAGATTCTAAAACTGCCACTTATAATTTATTCGCCTTAAATTACTTAACCTCTGAGCTTTAGTTTCTTTATCTAAAACAGGAAAATTAATCTCTATTTTATAGGATTGCTGTGCAAATTAAGATAATGCATGTAATGTACCTAGTTAAGTGACTGATATAGGCTTTTAATGAATATATGAATATATATTCATGATCATAATCATGACTATAATTCTTTATATATACCTAGTTCTTCACCGTGTACTCTGAAGACTCTTTTTTTTTTTAAGATTTTATTTATTTATTTGACAGAGAGAGACACAGTGAGAGAAGGAACAAAAGCAGGTGGAGTGGGAGAGAGAGAAGCAGGCTTCCTGCTGAGCAGGGAGGCCGATCCCAGGACGCTGGGATCATGACCTAAGCCGAAGGCAGACACTTAACGACTGAGCCACCCAGGCGCCCCTACTCTGAAGACTCCTAAAAAAAAAAAGATTATACAGATTGAAGATAGGAAAGAACCAAAGAAATGAAAAGATACCTAAGGAGAGGGAATGGAGAAGCACAACCTCAAGCTCTGTGGTGGCTTTAAAAACATACTCATCATGCAACGACGTGGATGGAACTAGAGGGTATTATGCTAAGCGAAAATAGGTCAATCAGAGAAAGACAAATATCTTATGATCTTACTGATATGTGGAATTTGAGAAATAAGGCAGAGGATCATAGGGGAAGGGAGGAAAAATGAAACAAGATGAAACCAGAGAGGGAAATAAACCATAAGAGACTCTTAATCTCAGGAAACAAACTGAGGGTTGCTGGGGGGGAGGGGGGGGAGGAGGGATGGGGTAGCTGGGTGATGGACATTGGGGAGGTATGTGTTGTGGGGAGTGATGAATAACAGACCTCTGTACCCCTGAAACAAATAATACATTATATGTTAATAAAAAAAAAAAATCCACCAATTCTTTGATATTCTTCCCTCAGCAGGTGAAGCTTAATTCCCATCCCCTTGAGTGTGGGTGGATTTAGTGATTCACTTCTAAAGAAAAGATAGAACAGAAATGATGGGAAGTCACTTCTGCAATTAGGTTTTAAAAACAGCGTGTCGGGTGCCTGGGTGGCTCAGTTGGTTAAGCGACTGCCTTCGGCTCAGGTCATGATCCCGGAGTCCTGGGATCGAGTCCCACATCGGGCTCCCGGCTCGTTGGAGAGCCTGCTTCTCCCTCTGACCCTATCCCCTCTCATGCTGTTTCTCTCTCTCTCAAATAAATAAATAAATAAAATCTTTAAAAAAATAAAATAAAATAAAAACAGCGTGTCTTCCGTCTTGGGGGCTTTTGCTGCCACTCTCTCTTTGATCACTCTTTTTGGGGAAAGCAATATTGGGAGCAGCATTATGGAGAAGGATCCCACCGGGTGAAGAATCAGTCTCCTGCTAGCAATAACATATGTGGAACTTCCAACTCCAGCTAATTTGCAAAGACCCCAGCCAAGGCCAATAGCTTGACTGCACCTCCTTGAGAGATACTGAGCAAGAACAACCTCACTCCTGCTTTCCTGATCCTCAGAAACTATGTGAATAAATGCTTGTTGTTCTAAGCTGTAAGTTTTACAGTAATTTAGTATGCAGAAGTTGAGAAGTAATAGGCATCTTAAATAGTGCCAATAGAAACAGATCCAAGAAAATGGTGATACAATCAGACCAGAAAACCTGGCATTCAGGAGCTGTCCTAGCCTCAGCCATTTCATTATGGAGCACCAGCTTCCTGCCTTTTTACTTACGAATTACTCAACCCCAGTTTCTGTAATACAATATGATAATCTCGGTCATCATCCTACTTACCTCTGGGATTATTCAACTGGACAAAGGCAAGTAATCACTATTGTCAATATCTGTGTTTTAATTTTAAATGAAACTTCTTAAACCACTTTAAAATATTTCTAAAATGTGACAACAGCTACATCTTCTTGTGCAAAGTATTATTTTCTTTCCAGGTAATGGTAGTTAAACCTAGAGACCTTTTGAACATACCAAAAAAAAAAAAAAAATGCATTTCTTGCACTTGAAATCATGTATCAGCTTCAGGAAAAGATTTGGCAACTGTTTCTTTCTTTTTTTTTTTTTAAGATTTTTTTATTTATTTGCGAGAGAGAGAATGAGAGACAGAGAGCATGAGAGGGAGGAGGGTCAGAGGGAGAAGCAGACTCCCTGCTGAGCAGGGAGCCCGATGTGGGACTCGATCCCGGGACTCCAGGATCATGACCTAAGCCGAAGGCAGTCGCTTAACCAACTGAGCCACCCAGGCGCCCCTTGGCAACTGTTTCTAAATGGATCATTCTTCCAGTAATAAAACAATGGCACATTTTCCAGTCCAAAATCATTATTATAATCTCAATCTCCCTTTCGTTCTCTTATTCCTCTCTGCCTTTCCCTCTTCAGAGAGATAAATGGGAAAATAGAGCTTCCTAATTGGAAAAAAAAAACAAAACAGACAAGTGTTATCACCAATTAGTACATCAGGAATCTCTCTACTACTATTGAAAAGAAGCTTTCCATGGGTAAGAGTAAGAGAGAACGAAAAGTTAGAACTATATATGTATTTTTATCCACTTAAGTTAACTTCCAGAGAAATACATGAAGGCTATAATGATCTTTGGTCATGTTATTGGAAGAGGACTGAGTAAAGAAAACACTTTATAAAGATATTCACGATACCTACATATACCTGAATTTAGAATACAATCCTGCCATTGGTTGCTTTAGACCTATCTGGAATTTAAGAAGAATACCATTAAAATAAAATATTTCTTACATGGAGAATTATCTACACATGACTCAAACAAATTATTTTATTTTTTTAAGTTTAATTTTGTCCATTTTTCTTGATGAAAATGATAATGCAAGTTGAGAAAAATTTTTCTCAAAAAAATCAACAATTTATCATGGCTCCTTAGATTCTTATAATAATTACATTATAAAGGCTTTGCTGTAGAGGTTTTGTTGTTATAGTTTCTATCAAAAGTGCTGAGTAAAAACAATGGATGAGAAAATTCAGATTCATGAGGGAATTTCAATTAGAGGAAGCATTTAAATACTTTATGAAGGACATATATTTCACAATAAAAGCTTGATTGCTTAAAATAAAGATAACAGTTCCTAAAACCACCAGAGCCTAAAAAGTTAGAATGAAAAGTCTTTTCTTTCTTGATTTTTAATAAAACATTATCCAAAATTTCTTTTTTCTCCCTTTTCATCTAAAAGAGTCCTCTGCCTCTTCTTTTACTGCAGTCCTCATCAAAAATGTTACACATGTTCTTGTATTTTCAATTATCCATAGGAATTTGAGAAAAAAATGTACTGAGAAAAGAGAGGAGGAGTCTGATCTTCATTCTGCCAGTATCTCTGGGACCTTAGCCATATTACTTCATTCTCCTGGGACTCACTTTCTTCAGCTACCAAATTAAGCTTTGTGCCAATTCTTGTTCAGCTACAGCATTTTATAACTCTCAAATCTGATATCCAGATCTTACACATCTCCTGAGTTACAAAATTTCTGTACTTTCTCCCTTTCTCTACATCTTTCCCCCTGCTGTTGTCTCAAAGTCAAATTTATTTAAACCAATGACAAAGCTCTACCTACACACCTATCCCCTGTTTCCCTGGATAAGGAGGTCATAATTCTCAATTATCCAGACTTGGAAATCCATAATTCGTGAGTCTTCCCTTCCTTTTATCTTTAACATCAAATCAGTTGCAAAATTCATCTGAGATTTTCACCTCGCTCTCTGTTGCCTATTGCCTTTGCATTTCCATTTCCACCATACTATTTCTGACTTTTATGCTACTCACCTACACAACCGCTACAGTTCCAATTTAGTGGTCCTGCCACAGTGTCTCCACCATGCAGCAACAGATTGGAAATATCACTGGGGTGCAGGGATGCCATTCTCACCTCTGAGCCCCATGGTATGTGGGACCACATTTTAGAACTGAAGATGATACCAATTAGCCCAAACTTCTGAATATCTCATAAATTCTTCAAAATTACATTTATATTGAAATTATAGTTAAACCAAGAGTCATCACAAAATGGCAGGGAGCAAATATTTTCCCTCCTTGTGAGTCATGGCTCACTCCAATAAGAATTTATTAAGCATATTTCATGTGACAGATATCATGTTACATGTTAAGGAGAGATGACCATTTTCTGCATTCAAGAACTCGCTCCCTTGGGAGACTGAAATGTAAACAAAAACATATCACAATATACACAGAATAAAATTCTGCATTGGAGGAAAAATACACTGAATGCCCTGCATTCAGCTTTCCCCCACTCAAATACCAAGGAAGAACATTTTTAATGCAAACAAAGCAGCTGCCCTGTGTCTTGTTACTTATCTGTAAACATTTAGTGAGACACATTAATTCTAAAATAACCCAAGAAGTACACGGTAATATTGGGATGCAACTACAAATGCTGGGACATTATAACTTTGAAAGATGAAATTTTTATTTTTAAATATAGTCTTTTAAAATAATTTTAATAATAAAAATGATTAATTGAAATAATAATCATACAATCAAGCTCTATGTAGAGGTGACAAAGAGAACTTCATGCGTAATTAAAACAAATCCCCTTTAGGTATCTGCTTCTAAATCTGACTATTAAATCTCAATACCATCCTGGTGGCATTAGATGTAAAAAATTAATTTAGCATATGATTAAATACAAATCAAATGTATTATAATTCTGGAAAAATGACCCTATGTTTCTTGAAAATGTCTAGGTTAGCATTTTATAACCATATGAAATGTCAAGGGAATTCACTATTAAAATAATTTTCCTATTATATCTTTTGTAATACTTGTACTATCTAATATATACAATACAATCATTACTTTTTATTTTAGAGTTCATTCAGGTGTGTGTGAGGAGAGAAAGATCTCGAACAGATATCCTAAACCTAGAGGTGTCAACATCCTTAGAGTATTTCATAGGTAAACTGACCCTCTGTGTATATACAAAATTTAATACATCCTAAAAACTATGTGGAAAGGAATTTTTTTAGCCAAGAAATGATTAGATACCTATTAGATAAATTACTATTGAAGTTTAATGACATGGAATTATCTTCTAAGAAAAGGACCCAATTATGTGCAGTTAGGTATCTATCAGATAAATTACTATTGAACTTTAATGAGATGAAATTATCTTCCAAGAAAAGGGCCCAGTAATTCCCAGATAGGTTGGGTGGACACTTCCACACCCAGAACGATGGTCAAAGAAACTAACACAATGCCCACCGATCTGAGTCACATCAGCAATTAAAATTTTCGGAAAGAGCTTTTCTCACAGGCAAACTTACTGGAGCAACGCATTATCAATTTCTTTTTATTTAAATGCTTAATGGTATAGGCCAATGAGGGGAAATTAGAAAGTGTCGCTAGATATTTGAAAATCATGAAAACAACTAACAAAGGTGACGGTTCACAAACAAAAAGAAAACACCTATTTGGGTAAAGATAATGCTTTTGATCAACCTAAGAAATGTCTGAAACGCAACACTTTTTACAATTTGCCATCTGCCGTTTCTGTGTTCACAGGAAAGACGGGACGTGTACGACTAATGAAAAAATAATTCTTTCATATTTTATGGCCTTAACTATAACCAAATATCCAGTGAGTTACTCTAACACAACGGTGAATCACAGAATACTGCCTAAAGAAATGAAGAGAGACAAAAGTCTAAGTGCTCCCTAATGGAAAGATAAAATCAATCCAATAAACAGTTGAATAGATTGCATCTGAAACAGCTCATTGATCATGTCACCAAGTTGGTATTTTGAGCCCATTAGAGGCCCTTACCAAATCATAGGTATTTAATAAAATATACCCACTTGGAAAAGAGATTATTGAAAAAAATCAATATACCATTCATTTTTCCATTAAAACTAAAAACTTTGTCAAAAAGACATATAAAAATTGAAAAATATCACCAAGTGTAGTACAAAGTAGTATCAAAAGCTTTTCTGGAATAAAAGTCAGAGTTTTAATGGCTAAACTTCTTGTCCTGTGGCAGCTATTAACTTGATAGATTTATCAAAGAGCGAATTAGGTTGCAGTGCAGTTGGTCCCTTTCTGAGCACCCTGATGATACTAGGTCTTGCTTCAATTCCAGCAGGTCTCCAGTAAAATGCACAGATTCTAAAGCACGGTAAATGCTATTTCTGTCAAAAGTAAATTAAATGACCCTGAGGATTGATAGGATCCAAGTAGTGTTTTGCTTTAACAAAATCATTAGATTTTAATGCATTTTTAAACCCTGTACATCAACACAGTAAGTCCCCATGATAATATTATGCACGCAGATACGATAATATCTCTGTAATGCCAGGTTAAAATCTGGCATATCAAGAAAGAGTATTGGGAAATGATCTAATATATATGTATATGTATACCTATGTATAGGTATATGTATATGTAAACTTTTGATGGAATATAATTAGGAGATTTTTTTTTAAAGATTTTATTTATTTATTTGAGACAGAGAGAATGAGAGAGAGAGAGAGCACATGAGAGGGGGAGGGCCAGAGGGAGAAGCAGACTCCCTGCTGAGCAGGGAGCCCGATGCGGGACTCGATCTTGGGACTCCAGGATCATGACCTGAGCCGAAGGCAGTCGCTTAACCAACTGAGCCACCCAGGCGCCCCTAATTAGGAGATTTTTAACAATTATAAATGTTAACACAGAAAAGCCTAATTTATGTTCTCTAAGTAAACACATGTATATATCCAGGGATTTTCTCTGATATGTTTTTTTATGGTTTACAGGGAGGTAAGAGTTAGACATGAAAGACTGGTTTAAAAAAAGGTGATTAAAATTTTTTTTTTTAAAGATTTTATTTATTTATTTTAGAGACAGAGCACAAGAGGGGGGAGCGGGAGAGGGAGAAGCAGACTCCCTGCTGAGCAGGGAGCCCCATGCGGGACCCGATCCCGGGACTCCAGGATCATAACCCGAGCCGAAGGCAGTTGTTTAACCAACTGAGCCACCCAGGCGCCCCGATTAAAATTTTTAATAGAAAAACTTCTTTCTCACTCTCAGATAATTTTGAATGTATCACAATCATAATTTTGTTATAAACATTAAAATGTGGATAGGACCTGAACTGAAAACCTACATCTAGTAATGGTTGGTCTGAAAGACTCTCAAGGACTGCACTACCTCAGTGGTGCCTCTCCAAGCCACTCCTTAACTAGTTTCTCAGACTTTTATAAAACTCATAGTTTTTCTAAGTCTCCTCTACAAGTTCATACTGAAATATCTGTAGATCATTATACTCTTATAATGTGTCCCTGCCACGCAGTTGATTTATCCAGTGAATCCTCCAAAAGGTAAATGGTTGAGAAATTCACTTCTTAAAACCTTCATGTGAAATATGTGCTTTCTATTCAATGTTATTTTCCTCTGGCCAAAAATAAGCAAAAAAGTAAGTGAAAAAACCCCTCTCTGGTATGTTTAATCCTCTGTTCATCAGTGAATGATAACTGTGAACTTCTTATGGATAAGAGCTATCTGATAATCAGCTCTTGAATCTCTGCCTATTCTAGATAAGATCTAATTTATAAATAAAATCAACACAGTATAAATTTTACATGGTTACTTTCAAGATATTTTTGTGCACTGTTTCTATATCTAGAACAGGATATCCTGCTTTAATAGCAAGTATAATTTTAAAAGTACTTCAATATACGTGCATTTTTATGTGAGTCAAATGCTAAGGATTTCAAAAATGCCTAATATTCTTCCTTTAAGATTAAAATATGATTATATTCTGCATACAGGGGGCCACTTTACAGAGTCCAGTGTGTAGAGTATAGCAAAGAAAGAGCATTTATTTATACATTAAAGGACCCTGCTATCGTTTAATAATTGTCACTTCACCGAGGCTCTGCTGCCCTATCAATATCATTTCTCTTTTCCAGCTTTTGTGACTGAAAGGGGCGAATGGAATGAGGAAAGGCAGCTCTCAGTTATTAATAACAAGATTAAGTTCATCACCTCACACCTGTCAGAATGCTTAAAATCAACAACACAAGAAACAACAGGTGTTGGCGAGGATGTGGAGAAAGGGGAACCCTCTACTGTTGGGGGAATGCAAACTGGTGCAGTCACTCTGGTAAACAGTATGGAGGTTCCTCAAACAGTTAAAAATACAGCTACCCTATGTTCCAGCAACTGCACTACTAGGTATTTACCCAAAGAATACAAAAATACTAATTCAAAGGGACACATGCACTCTGAGTTTATAGCAGCATTATCTACAATAGCCAAATTATGGAAACAGCCCAAGTGTCCATCAAATCTCATGAGTGGATAAGGAAGAAGTGGTATATATACACAGTGGAATATTACTTATCATAAAAAGGAATAAAATCTTGCACTTGCCATGAAAAGGGTGGCGCTAGGGTGTATTAATGCTAAGCGAAATAAGTCAGAGAGAGACAAATACCATATGACTTCACTCATATCCGGAATTTAAGAAACAAAACAAATGAACAAAGGGAAAAAAAGAGAGAGAGACAAACCAAAAAACAGACTTTTTTTCTTATTATTAATATATAATGTATTATTTGTTTCAGGGGTACAGGTCTGTGATTCACGAGTCTTACACAACACACAGCATTCACCACAACACATACCCTCCCCAATGTCCATCACCTAGCCACCCCACCCCCCTACCGCCTTCCCCCTCCAGCAACCCTCAGTTTGTTTAACTACAGAGAACAAATTGATGGTTTACCAGAGGGGAGGTGGGTGGGGGGGTGGCTGAAATAGATGATGGGGATTAAGGAGGGCACTTGTCATGATGAGCACATGTTGTATGGAAGTGCTGAATCAGTATATTGTACACCTGAAACTAATATTACACTGTATGTTAACTAACTGGAATATAAATAAAAATTTTTAAAAAATAATAGCATTCATTTTAAAGGGGCTGGCATAAATTCATGAACGCTTCCTAACTCTTCTTCTATGAATCAGCTACCTCTTTCCCTGGCTTCCTCCTTGATTCCTTGCTGTTACTGCTGTTGGGCTTTTTAAGTGGTTTCACCAGTAAAAAAAAGAAAACATAATAATAAATAACAGTAATATTGTAGAGAAAGAAATCAGGTTGTGTCAGACTTCATGTTAGGTTTTATTTTTCTAAAGATTTTATTTATTTATGAGAGAGAGAGAGCACAAGCAGGGGGGAGCGGCAGGCAGAAGGAGAAGCAGGCTCCCCGATGAGCAAGGAGTCTGATGCGGGACTTGATCCCAGCACCCTGGGATCATGACCTGAGATGAAGGCAGATGCTTAACCAAATGAGCCACCCAGGTGTCCCATTCACGCCAAGTTTTAAAAATGAAAACAGCTGATAACTCCAACTACAGATAAAAAAGCTTAAGGAATAGAAGCATTCTTTTAGCAAAATACAACTAGGTCTAGATAAAGTTTCAATCAAATGAAGACAGTCATATGATTGTGCCAGAAGTTCTTCTTGTTGCATTCTGATTAAGTAGATTCCAGTTCCCACGGAATCTAATCACAGCTGGATTAATCTGCCCCACAAATACATGACCATTTTTCATATGAAGTCAAGAAAAGATCTGAAAACAAGATGATTTATCTGAAGGAGAAAATAACAAAACGAAACTCAGGAGATGCATCAGAGGCCAATGTCCGAGGTAGAACAGCTAAGTCTAAAAATCAGGAGCTCAGAAGACTTCATGGGAGAGATCCAGATTATCCCAGCAACTGATGGGAAGGGAGGACAGGGCAGAGCTAGCAGTCAGAGGTCAAGATGGGTGATTGCATGTTAAAGCAGTCCATGAAGAGCCATTTCCAGCACTCAGAGAGTACAGGAAAAATTGCTGCCCTGCCCTCTGAGCTCTTGTCTTTCACAAGCCTCCTAATAATGGCCACTAAGAGAAATAAATTTTTAATTTCTCAAATATAAACAGATAAATGGAAATTGAACCTATCACTGTTATTCTATAATCAGCAAACATACATTATTAAAACATCAAAATAGTGACATTTGGCTGAGAGATTTGTTAGATACGGAAAGCACTCAAGCCTTACTTTCAAGGAGTTGTTTTCAAATAGAATTTTAGGTTGGTAGCTCTGAGCCAACTCTTATTTATTCCCAAAATAGCCTCAGTCAATCTTTACTGGTCTATTTTTTAAAGGAAATGATGAAGATGCACCCCAAAAAGGAAAATCTTATTTTATAACACATGAAAGTAGACTTTTTCTTGCAGTTTGTATAAAATCACCTTATCTGGCCAGATAATTATGATTCAAGAGATACTCCATATGTTGCTAGCATTAATTGTTAATGCAAACCTATTTAGTAGAGCTTGGCATTTATAAATTAGTACCAGCAAAGTAAAAGATAAAAGCTTCTGGATACAGGTAACTTAAAGCCAATGAATACTATTAATACCCCACATAGGTAATACTAAGAAAACCAGTTTACTCAGATTCTCATCAGAATTCTCTGAATCTAAGTCAAAAAGCAGAGGCAAAATTAATACACCAACATAAACCAAATTATATGCCAAATAACATTATTTTCATTACCACTTGATACACTGTTGCTAATGGAGCCACCGATATCGGACGATATTTAGGGGACACAATAAAAAGCTGATTTCTGTACTTCAAGGTAGTAGCATCATTTAACAATACCAATAAAAGCCACAGCAAAATAATAATCAAAAATTGTTAACCACTCAACTAGTGCTAGCTTAAAAGCCACATGGAAACTGTAGAATGGCTGATAAAAATAAGTCAGAAATTATTTTTATTCTTATTTCTAAACCAGGTCAACTGAAATGAAAATAGAAGTGGTGATGAATAATCAGCTCTCATCTTCCCTTCCTGCCATTCAGGGGGCAGAAATAACTCTGACAGAACCATTGATGAAAGAAGAAGAAGGGGGGAAAAAAAAAGAAGAAGAAAGAAAAATTCCATTTTCAGCATTTCTCCCCAATTTCCAGTTTTCAAGTTTTTTTAACTGTGGTTTGAAGATAAATAACTATGGTCTCTGGAGGCCTTACACTTGGAAATTAACTCAAAAACCTGTTTCTACACATTCTTTGTAGGAGGCTGAAGTTGTTTCTCAGTAGGTATCTAACGCTTAGTACATTCTCAGGCTAAACAATATTATATGATTAAGAGAGGATTTAATAGCTTTTTTACATTTAATGAATAAAGCAATGCTTAATTTTTCCTCAAAATACATTAATATACAGATGAACTCAAAACTGTCAGTCACAAAGGCTAATTTAAAAATCTATTTTTCTGTATAATTTGAATCATCTCCCTAATGTCATAAACCTTAACTTCTTAATTCATCATTCTTCTTACATTTATACCAGCAATATTTTTAATAAAGATTAAATATATCTTAGTCAACATACTTTTAAATTCTTTTTTAAATAAAGTGCTTTTTGATATCCTTAGAAATATATCTGAATTTCAAATACTGTGTTATTTTCATTATACTGATTTCTACTTTCAGGATTTAAAGGGTAATTTGACAAAATGGGAAGAAATGATAAAGTTCCAACATTTTGCAAGGCAAGGCTGTATTCTTTTATCTGAACTAAAACCACACACACACAAATAAACTTCAGACTACATACTCAGGACCCACAAGAAATCAATGTTTTACAAAGTACTCTGATGAACAAATATGGATTATATAATTCATGAGGGGGAAATTAATGTGTTTCATAGAGGAATTTAACAATTTATTTGGCAAAAGAAAGATGAACCTTATGACTGAATGGGCTTAGACAATCTACACAGTGGACTCTAAACAGCCTCAGCATCCTATCATCATGCCACATCAATATGAATAAAAATGGAAAATAGCCAGACCTATACTAAAATATTTGAAAGTGAAGAAAGAATCCTAAATCCAATGATACCTTGAAAGTCACACACTGTGCAACTTTTGTTAAATTATACCATATATACTATACTTTAAAAACCACTTCTTTAACTTGGATTTACGATTTTTCTGCAGTGTTGTAACTTTCTTATTTTTCCTTTTTCCTATATTTTTATAAAAATCATCAACAATGAAAGAATTTCTATATAAGGGCAATGATTAGTTAACCTATGCAACAGAAAATAACACCACTCTCAACAACAACTACAGATAGCTTTGTTTTTACCTCATAATATTTATATTTTTATAGATGTTTCATATGTGTAACATGAAAATTTGCTTTGTATTAAAAGAAAAGCTAAACAGATAATCCTTGATGAAAAGCCAAAGTAATATAAAGTATTACGTTTTTCAAAATTGATTTACAGGTTCAAGTCAACTATAATAAAAAAACCCCACATATTTGAGACTTGGGAGAAAAAGGATATCTGGAAAAATAAAGCAGAGTTCTGAAAACTTGGGAAAGAA
>NC_138380.1:72059381-72078374 GCF_054177405.1 Leptonychotes weddellii | reverse complement strand
GAGAAATTCAATAAAAATCTGAATTATCTGTGGAATATGAAATACTAGCTTTATGTGTTTTTTAAGGTCTTTTTATATTCAGTAAAAACAATATGATGAGGTTGTCTATATTGCATAGCATACCCAAAATTAATGTAGAAAATCTGTTTTCCCTGGCTCTTTGTTAACCTCTACCTCTGTGTGTTCCCCGAGTATTCCCAACCTGACAGGGAAACATTCCATATTTTCATGGATAAATTATAATCACCTTTGAAACAGCTGGATCCCACCATTTTAAGCAGATGAAAAATTAGCCCATCTGTTTCCTATTAGTGAATAGGTTAAAGAAAATGGTAGAAAGAAAAGTAAGTGCTCTAAGTCTACATGTAGAGAAGGCAGAAATTCTGTTCTATGTCATGATTTCAGAGAGTGCTAATGATGATCCTACCCCCAATATTTCCAGCATTTGGAACAGATTCTTTAAATTCCACCATTAGTGATATATTTCATTGATACAAATCTCTCTCCTTTAAACAAAAAAGCAGTTAATACATTTAAATTTCATCAGTCATGTGTAAGAGGAGGGTGAATATAATATTCAAAATTCTTCTTGGGAGCAAGTTGCGAAGAGGAAAAAGGCAGGGTTAACACAAGAACACTGTTTGTGTGGGAAACAGAAGTTAGAGCAGCTAAGTTAAGGGGAAAGATGAAGGCTGGAAGAAAAGTAAGAATAATGAAGAGGATCTCTTCCAAATGTTCATCTTTGTGAATTACAGATCCTGAAAATAGGGAATACTGAACTTTCATGACAGGAATTCATGCTGAAGATGTTCTTTTCAACTGATACTAGGATAAATTTTATAAGCTTTGCTTTGGATACACTTATCAATTTTGGGATTTGAATTGGAGGTAGTAAGGAAGCATTCTAGAAGATGACCAAAAATAGCTTTAAATTAATATTCTGAAGTAGCTTTTTTAACGCTCCAGGTTGTAAAGAAGTCTTTATCACCTTGCAGCAAAAGACTGGAAAAATTATTCACATACAAATGAAATAATTCATTAAAATTCACAACTGCCTTACAATACATTTACTTTTAACTGGGATCCCAACTTAAAAGCACCCTGTCTCATTTTGCCTATATTGTGGTTAAGACATGTTGGTAATTAATATTAATAATTAAAGGCTAGATTCTGTAGCTATCCAGAATTAAACTGTATTTTCTCAAAAGATCAGAGGCCCCATAAATGCTGTTATGTTGTTAACTATATCAACAAATAATTCTGTTAATTTCAATGTAACCATTGAGATGGAGTTACATTTGTTTTCAAGGATATTTATCATTCACCCCCCCCCCACAACACACACACTTTAAAAACAATTGAGAGTTTAAAAGATTTTCACAGACCGTCGTCTTGATCAATTTTGCAACATACCAGCACATTTCCAATTAGCGCCAGGAAGAAGGCTTTGACTAGTTTTAAACCTCCAACAGTAATTCCACTTGGGTTAATAGCACGCAGAGATTTCCTTATTCATCTACTGAAACCACACTTAGAGGTGCAAAGCATACTAAAATGGGATTTGAGAGACCAAAGCAGACATTCCTCTTTGAATGTGATTATCATTTCTTTCTAATATACTTGCAAAACAAAATCGTATCTAAAATAATTTGGCCCAAGAAGAGGAAAGAAAATCAGTGTGCCTTCCTTGCATATTTAACATAATTGGTTCAAAGATGATAAAAACATACACTAATAATGATAGATAGTTCACACACACCCCCAGCTCAACTTTACATCAGCCAAGTTGCTCTACAATTCTCATTATAGTCCTGCACAGGTCAAGAAATGTACGCCATTTTAGGAGAAAAGGGACATGTAGAAGGAAACATGTTTTATAATTTTAGTTTACTTCTGGTCTAAGTAGTAGGTAACTTAACCGATGCTTTACTGTGTGCCAAACACTGTGCTAAGATCAGTTATTGCTGTTATCTCCCCATTTAGGAATTATTGTCAAGTTAATTTTACAGGTGAGGCCACTGAGGCACTGCGAATTTAAGTATGTGGTCCAAGATTATATGACCAGTAAAAACTCATCAAAACCAGAAAGTCTGCCTCCACCGTCTTCACGCTTACAGCATGCCTCACACTGGACTAAACGGTGCGACATGCTCAGTCTCCTTTATTTCAATAATGTTGTGTTCAGATTTCACAGTGCCAAGAGCACTGGTATTGGGTAAATACTTGTTGGATGAATTCCCATTAAGAGGTACATCATCATTTTTCATCCTCTAATATTTGAAGGATTCAGTTTCCTTAAAAAAAAGACTAAAGAAGAGCCTGTCTTCTCAAATGGGGAACTTTTTGTAAAATGATTTAATGGAGGTTTCTTTTCCATTATATGATATGAAAATAACATTATATGTTTTCCATTATATGATATGAAAATAACAAAATAACAGGATGGATAATCCTGTGGATTTTTTTGTAACACTGTGGCTCAGACAAAATTTCAATCAAATGGTATTAATACTATAATGAATTTTGACATCAATATATTTGTTGAATGTGACCTGGTAGACAAATCATCTATATGTAAATCAATATGACCTTAAAAAATAATGGTATAATTATTTATAATTAATAAATCTGACAAAATCTGACAGTTCTTACCTGGACACTTATGACTTCTCTACATATTAAACACAGGGGGAAAAAATTCTTATTGACAATGGCAAGTTCAACAGTGCTAAGTGACTTTTGGGAAAAAAAGCCACTTCCTAAGCTAGAGACCTACATTAGTACCTGACTGCTTTTGGTTTAAATGGCAAAGAATGCATTATCTTATAATTATATAAAAGAACAATGATCATAAAGACAGCATTAATCTGGTCTACAGAACTATTTCACAGTATTTTTTGATCCTGGCACAACTTGGTCAAAAGGAAATTTGATAATACTCATCAACAGATTTTCAAATACTCTGAGCCAATTATTTTGTTGCTGCTGGGAAGTCAGCATTAGGAAATTAACAGATATTTAACAACTATATGTTCAAAGATACTCATCAAAATCTTATTTGTAATAGTAATAATATGTCAAGGACATAAATGCCCAGCATATATATTTCCAGAGATATAGAAGAGGTTAAGTAACGTATGTGCACCCACAATATAAACTATGAAATAATGCCCAATGTTATATTTCTAATGAATACTTAATGGCCTAGGAAAACTTCACGTACATGGCATTTACATATAAAAGTAATTTATCTATAGGTTTTAATAATGGGTGATTCTTGTCATTTCTCTTAATAGCCTTTATATTTTTCAAATATTCTACTTTTACTATGAAGTTTTATTTCAATGAGAAATAGTAAATGTTATTAAATTTATGAGATCCAATAAACATGTAAAGAAACAGAATGAGATACATCAAAGATATCTAACAAACTAAGTATTATATTACTCCTGAATAATATACTTGGTTAATGTAATTCTAAGGTAATTTTCATGGCTATAGCCGAGTTAAAAAAAAAAAAAATCTAAGGTCATCACAACTTCAAAAAGAGATCTGCATAGGTTCTAGGACATTTTATTTTAATTTCATTTTAAGTTGCTGAATCGATTCAACATTTTATTGCAAATGTCTACTCCCAGTATCATACCAAAATATAAGTTATAAAATGTTATGGACTCAGTTTACATTAAATAAAATGTAATTCCATTAAATATTTCCTTTTAAAGGTGGATAATGAACAACGTCCAAGTTTTTCTATCACAGACCAACTGTTCCTCAGGGAATCACTTCCTTCATTCTCCAATTCTGGTTTTGAAAAATTAGAGCGGTAAAATGACAACCTGTACTGTTTCCTGAATCACAGATTATGTCTGGCACTTCCCAGGTACATCCTCAAAACTGCAAGAGTTCAGGAGATGAAATGCTAAGGAAAAACAGGAGGGTCAAGAAAGGCTCTTCCAACATCAGACATGAAAACAAAACCTTTGCAGCTAAGATGACCTAGTTTCAGCTGGATCGGGGAGACTGGATATACAAAGAAAGAAAACTGCACCAACAAGTTCCTCTAAAGGTCCCTGAAGCCCCCAATAAAATGCTGGGAGAAACCACCCTCTTCCCTTTTCAACCCCCACATTGCCCATGTTATTGTTTGAGTTCTTGATGTTTCCAGATCTGCATCAGCAGATGAATACATTCAAGGGCTGGGGGGTTAATTCCACCAGTACATTGCACAAACACTCATGGTACATGCCTGTCACTGATTCATTATTTTTCTCCCATCCTGAATACAGGCCTCATTGTGGCTCCTCCCTCTTTGTTACCCTCAGCTTTCAATGGTCAGCACGTCCTGCCTCAGGAATACCTCAGGTCCTTTTCCTCATTTCCATCACCACTGACACTGCCTGAAAGGAGCTGTCCTTACTTATCACGGAGAACACTATGCTGCCTTCTTCAAAAGGTCTCCTCTACCCTTCTCAAACTCCTCTTGGCTATCGTCCACAATACTGACAAGATAATCTTTTGAAAAAATCAAAAGTGACTATAAAAATCCCTAGTGAAAATCCTTCTATATCACTCCGGTTTCTTCAGGATAATATCCAAAATCATCTTATGATTTATAAGCTCCTTCAAAAGAATTGTATTACACCCTGGGAGGCCAAGGATGTGTGAGGAAAAGAGTCAAGTTCGGATCTGAGTAACTTGTCTAAAATTCTACAAACCAAATCCATACAGAACCTCATTTCAGTATATAACTTTTAGGTTTTATTTAAAGACTAGTATAATTTTTATTTTGCATTACATACTCAGGGTAGAGAGATTTAAAAGTGCTGAAGCTTTCTTTTCTTTTCTTTTAAGATTTTATTTATTTATTTGACAGAGAGACATAGCGAAAGAGGGAACACAAGCAGGGGGAGTGGGAGAGGGAGAAGCAGGCTTCCCGCCGAGCAGGGAGCCCGATGCGGGGCTCGATCCCAGGACCCCGGGATCATGACCTGAGCTGAAGGCAGACGCTTAACGACTGAGCCACCCAGGTGTCCCAGTGCTGAAGCTTTCTGAATTGTCTGAATTCCACTCCGCCATTTTTCAGGTGAATTTTTCTACCTCACCAGCTTTCTCTCTCCACCTCCACACACTGGCAACCCTTCTCCAGTCTTTCTAAAATATTCATATTCTAGAACATATTGGGCTCTCTCGTGCCTCGATAGCTCTGTACTTCTTTTCACCCGAGTGAAACAGTGGTCTCCCCCTTCTTTTATTAACTCACTAAACCCTTTAGGCTGTCACCTCTCCAGAATGCTCCCTTGGCTCAGGCCTCAGACCACACACTGCTACAGATAATGCTCCGGGCTCATTTTCTGCCAATCTTTGCTAACCATACCCCCCAGTATTTGTCAAACTCTCTAGTCAATATTTAACATAACCGGTCCACCTCTTGAAAGAAAGATTTGGCACGGTTCACTCCCAAACCCAGTGCAAATCAGTACCGGCAGGAGCAGGCAGAAAGGCAGGCAGGATAGGGGGCACTAATGACCTGAGGCTGCAGAGGCAAAACGTGGTGTACCATGGTTCCAGATCATGTCCGTCATCTCCTCTGGCTTGTCTCAAATCCCCCTTGCCTTCGGAATCACCTACCCTGTGTTTGTCAAGACCACAGAGTTAAGGAGACCTGGCTCTAAATTCAGTTACTGTTTCAGTTCCTGAAGATCCAGTTGTTTATGTTCATGTAAAATGTGCAGCCAACTTTCCCAAATTAACACACAGTCAACAATTTGAACTTTCACTCATAAAGTCATAGATATTATCTACACAAAATAATGTGATTTATTGGTTGACATGCGCTAAAGACATAAAGATTTCAAAATACATAGAGTTAGAAATCCAGAAAGCAGAAAAGAAAATGGAAGGTGACATTGACTTGCTCCCCCCTCTCAAAGCATAAATTTAATTTCCCCCTTAAGCAATTCATTAGTTAGGAAGCTACCAGCATGACTGCATTCCAAAGAGTTTTCAACCAACAATAAACATTCCACATTCACAGAAAATATCATCAGCTTCAAATCAGGAGTTCTGAACAATCTGGGTAAACTGGGCATGACAGTTAAACTTGGTGAGTCTTCCCTTCCTCAGTATTAACTTATCTTTCATTAAGGTGCTTCCCCAGATCTAAAGTCTCATAATTTAGTGACACAAACAGCCCTGTGACAAATACAAAGGGAAGACACGCATTTCTAGACAAATCAAGAGAATCTACAAGTTTACTATTATTTTCATTTTTAAGACTAAAATAGTCTGAAAGCTTTTTTTTTTTTTTCAGATTTTATTTATTTATTTGACAGAGAGAGAGACACAGCGAGAGAGGGAACACAAGCAGGGGGAGTGGGGGAGGGAGAAGCAGGCTTCCCGAGGAGCAGGGAGCCCAATGCAGGGCTCGATCCCAGGACCCTGGGATCATGACCTGAGCCGAAGGCAGATGCTTAACGGCTGAGGTACCCAGGCGCTCCTGAAAGCTATTTTCATAGTTAACATATTTCCAGATAAACTTAAGACCTTTTCACTCGAATTTCCTCCCGCCCCCCCCCAGATAAATAATAATTGTCTTAACCCTGTGCTAAATGCAAAATCTTATGTCCTCCTATCATTGTTGCCTTCTCATGCAGGAGTATCAGTGGGGCTACAGACACTCACATTTTAGTTTCTGAGAAATAAACTTATGTACAGAGTTTTTGAAACAATTAGAGAAGTAAATCTACATATATAATGTAAATCCCTTGTATAAATGATGTTTTGATGAGCAATGAAATATGTGGATCCAAACAACCCATTTTTAGTTTCACAGAAAATAATGATTACTATCTATTTTTGTAATATAGAACCTTGCTTCTCCGAAAAGAATTCAAGTATGTATGTATATAAATGTAGTTCTCCCCACTAAAGAATGGTTTGTTGAATGAGGGATTTTAAAAAGAGAAAATACTCATCTCTTTAATGCCAATCCATGTCTGAAAGCTAGAAAATATCTTGCCAACCAAATATTAGGATGGAAAACAACACTTATTTCAAAATATATCAAAGGACTGATGAGCCAAAAATAGCTATGGAACATAGAATCATATTTTCTCCAGCCAACTGAAGAAAATGGACCTTTTCCCCTAGTACTTTGCCACTTGTATGAGGGATTTGGAGGAATAAAACTCTGATTTTGAAAATTACTGAATAAGAATGGTGTAATCTCACAAGTAAGGACTGAAGTGATTTGCAAGAGCTAAAACCCCTAATCAGCCGCCAATTTGGATGAGTTTTGCCAAACAGTCTCGGGAAGAAAGTGCTCCAAAATTTCCTCTCTTCATTTTTTTCTCCCACTTACCGATACAGATTCTGTACATTTGGATTTGCTTGTAACAAATATTCAATTGCTTCTGCATTTTGAAAAACAAGGCCAGGGCTTGAAAGAAAAATGTGTGTTTCAATTATATAAGAGGGTCATTCAATTGTACTACCACATCCCCTAAAAAACATTTTTACCAGGAAGACTTTAATCATGTGCCATATTAAAACAAATGCCTTTGGTTCAGTGAAGAAAACAATTTTAAAGTATGTACTTCACTGATGGAAGCTTCCATGTGCCATAATAAAAAATCACGGGAGTTATCACTCGAACTGAAAACAAGTAATATGGAAATGTCATTCCAAAGTTCCTTTTTTATTGCTTGTTTGTTAAAAATGTGCCCATTCCTCATGGGAATTTCAGGTGACTACTGAATATTATTACATTTAGATGGGAGGGGGGAGCAGTGCATTCATTTTAAAAACTTGAACTTAGACAACTCAGATGCAATATGTGGAAAGAGCTGTCAGGAATAACTTGGGATGCCCCAGAGTTGGCAGCTGTGCATATAACACGGTGTGTGAGTCACTGAGGGGGCCTCCTAAACAAAATGTCCCTCTTCGCTTTCTGCCATTACAATCCTGAAAGTTTTTCAGTCTTCAGAGAAATTCTCAGCCAAACTTGAACCCATAGGAAGATAAAAACACCCTTAAGCCATTATCTCTAATCCCTATATGTCTCAGAGTTGGTAGTCACTTGAGAGCCAAGACTCATGGGGATGGTGGTTGGCGAGGGCAAGGAATGAGGATAAGGAGATGCGGAGAAAAAGACAGGAGGGGTGGCATCGAACACAGAATTTATCTGTTTTATCACTTAGTCTGGGATCAGCCCACAAAGTTAACTCTCAAATCTAATGATCGAATCCAACTAAACCCAGGTTACATTCTCAGGCTAAGGTTCTGGATACTCCGATACAAATTCAATCAAATATCGATCTACTCTCCATCTTTAAAATTTGTCACTTTAAGAAGGTTATATGAATGGAACTATACAGTATGCCATCTTTTGGGGATTTTTTTTGAACTCAGCATAATTCTCTGGAGATTTATTCAGCATGTGTGTATCAACAGTTTGGGTTTTTGTTGCCTTTTCTGAGTATTCCATGGTATGGATGTAGCATGGTTTGTTTACCTATTGAAGGACATCTGTATTATTTCCAGGTTGGGGCTATTATAAAAAACCTGCTATAAACATTTGCTTACAGATATTTGTATGAACACAGTGTTCATTTGTCCGGATTAAGGGCCCAGGAGTGCAAACTTGGGTTACCTAGTTGCTATGTGTTCAGTTTTTAAGAAAACCATCCAACATTTTCTAGATGGTATAATTCTTTTTGTATGTTGCTGAATTCTCTTTGCTAATATATTTTTAAAGGATTTTAATGTATATATTGATGAAATAGACACATGTGAAATTTTATTTTTTTGTACTTTCTTTTGGTACCACAATAATTCTAACTTCACAAAATGCATTGGGAAGTGCCCCCTCCTCTTCCATTTTCTGGAAAAGATTGCATAGAATCGGTGTTAATTCTCCCCATATTATCTAGAAAAACCATATGGATTTGGAAATTTCCTTTTTGGGAATTCTAAAATTACAAATTCAATTTCCTTAATAGTTATAGGGCTACTCAAATTATCTGTTTCATGTTGAATGAGTTATGGTAGTTTGTGGTAGTTGAGAAATTATTCTACTCCACTGAAGTTAGCAAATTTATGTGTATAGAGGTAATCTGTAGCATCCTTTTACTATCTTTTTGATATCTGTGGGGTCTGTAATGATATCCCCTATTGGCAATTTGTGTCTCCTCTCTTTATCAGTCTTGCTAGAGGTTTGTCAATTTTGTTGAACTTTACAAGAAACCAGCTCTTGGTTTCCTTTTCTCTATTATTTCGTTTTCAATTTCATTGATATCTGTTCTTTATTATTTCTTTTCTTCTTGTTTGCATTTATTCTATTCTATTTTCCTAGGTTCTTGAGATGGGAGCTTAGGTTATTAATCTGAGACTTTCCTCTTTTCCAGTCTATGCGTTTAGTGCTATAAATTTCACTCTGTTGATTTAGGTGAGTCTCACAAATGTTCATATGTTGTATTTCAAACTCACTCAGTTCAATGTGTTTTTGTTTTTTTTTTTTAATTTCCCTTAAGGCTTCCACTTTGACTCATCCATTATTTAGATGTGTATTTAGTTTCAAATGGTTTAGAAATTTTTAAAAATGTTTTACTCGGGTAGCCTGGGTAGCTCAGTCGTTAAGCATCTGCCTTCAGCTCAGGTCATGATCCCAGGGTCCTGGCAATCCAGCCCCGCATCGGGCTCCCAGCTCCACAGGAAGCCTGCTTCTCCCTCTCCCACTCCCCCTTCTTGTGTTCCCTCTCTGGCTGTCTCTCTCTGTCAAATAAATAAATAAATTAAATAAAAAATAAAAAAAAATCTTCTACTCATTGCTACTTTGCTTCCACATGGTTAGAGAACACACCCTATACAATATAAATTCTTCTCAAATCTGCTGAGGTTTATTTTGTGACTCATGATATGGTGTATCTTGAATATGCTTCCTTGCCACTTGAAAAAAATGTCCATTCTTTTGTTGTTGAAGGGAGTGCCTTATAAATGTCTAATAGATTTTGGTTATAAAATCTACACATAAAATCTTTTTTCCTCCATAAACAAGGCATGCCCATTCATTAAATACAGGAGCTCTCCATCACTTCCAGCATAGATACATTTGTTTAAAAAAAAAAAAAAACTAATGGTATTGAACACATCCTAAATTAAACTTCTTCACTCTATCCTCTTATTCTTTATACATTATTAATATGTGAAAAGACTACGATTCGCACTTGGTACGTTTTAGAGCACACTCCTCTATAGGTTACTATAGTTATAATGTGATCCTCACATTACCCTCTCTGAAAAGTTTGTTGGATAAGAGTAACATCTCCATTTTTTGCTGATTAAATAATACAACTAAGGCAAAATCTACATTGTGAGCCCAGATTTGCATTCTGCACTGCAGAAACTTTGTTGCTGTCTGCGTGAACACAGCAGAGTGGTTGGACTTGAACCCTGGCACTAACAATTACTAACAATTACTAGTTGAATGACCTGAACAAGTTAGTTACCAGCCTCCTAACTCAGTTTTCTCATCTTCAAAATGGGAATCATGCTACTGTGCACCTCAAAGTGTTGTGTAAGAAGTAAAAGATTTCATACGTGTAAAGAGTTGAGAGAGGAGTGCCTGGCACAGAGCATGGACGCCGTGTTATGTCAGCTAGGACTGCTTATCACCTATGATGGAAAAATAGGCGAGACTGTCCATAAAATTCAACACATCAATGTCCTCTAATTTGACTTATGCTGTCACTATTTTAAATGTAATAAAGTAAATCAATGAGGTAAATAAACATAAAAAAATAAATGCAAAGGCCCGCTCATTTTTGGCATACAAAAAATAATTCTTTTTCATAGGTTAAAGTGCTTACGCCTCTGGTTCTTCACATCATTCTTTACAAACTGTGACACAGAATAATCTCCTGCTAGCTCCACAAGTCTAAATAACACATTTCACTTCTTCATATTGCAACTGCCTGAAATTGCTTTAGAAAACAGAGCAGTTTGCCTTTGTAAAGAAAAGGAAAATATGCTTAGACCTTAATGAACAACAAAAGTCCAAGCATGGTGATCCCTTGAAAACTGGTCTGGCATAACTAGGAAAAGTTGAACATCTTCACTACACATACTATACTCCATAAGACATGGAATAGATTCTTTTTTGTTTAACAAATAAAAATTATCTTTAAGGCTCTGACTATTCAATGTTTTATGAATATATTTTCCCCCAATCTCACTATTTATAATAAATGACAACTTGGATTAATATTATTTGCTGATAAAATCATAATATGAAAAAATAAGATAAATATTAGAAAGAACTCTTCTACATTGCCCCACATTTCCACACCACTGTTATCAGAGAAATGAATGGGAGCATATGTCTAGGTAAATACAAATCAGGTTAGGTTTATTCAGCTAAAGTAAGTGTCTTTCAATATACCTCATAAATAAGTAAAAAACACCATTCTAATTTTGGGGGTGGGGGCTATTGACATGCTATGGCCTGGAGTACTTAGAGGATCAAAACTTTTCCTGTTTACTAATCCAATGATTAAGGTGATCAGAATAAACATCTTAATATCCCTCCCAGAAAATAATTCATTTAATTAATATTTAATAGTAATTAATTGATGTCCAATTTGGGGAAGAAATACCATCCTTTTCGGTAAATACTGCAAAGTGAGCAAAGAAGGCACCCTCTATCTTTCAGATGCACCACCTACAACCGTATCTATTAGTGTGTTGTTACTAATAAAGTAAGGAAAATAAAAGTGAATTCAACAACTGCTACACATAAGGCCCTGCACTGGACACGGAAGGAAAGCAAAAATCTTGCCTGCACAGTTTATAGTCTAGTTCAGCTGACCACTGTATGTCCTAACAGTGAACTGTAAATTTTATGTATCTGTAGAACACCTTTAATTTTTAGAATTTTGGATGGAATATATAAAGGAAGTAAATGCATCAAAATAACTCTAGCCACATCAGTAGCAGTCCAAATAATCGCACCTATTCTATGCCTTAGCATATGTTCATAAAAACATCTGCATCTCTCACACTCTTCTCTCCATGATCATCTTTTAGCATTCACTTACTGAGATTAGCTACCTTCCCTGACCAAGTTCTCTTTTATACTCCAGAGGAAACATTCTCTTGTGTTCCAGTAAAGCATGCAATCTTCCTTTGTTCTGCTGAGTCTCTTGGGGACACAAATTACAGAGGACCAGCACAAGACAAGGCAAGGGTGAGCTGTACTAGTCATCAACTATTCCAGAAAAGAAGAGGAATTCAAATTGGTTCTTGAGGAATAAACAGAACTCAAAAAAGAGGGCTGAAGAGACTTAATGACATCCAGAGGCATGTGAACAAAGGCCCTGGGGTGTGAAAGCACAAGATGTATTTGGAGACCAGTGAAATACACCTGGAATGTTAGGGTGGTATATTTTACACATTGAACAGCTTACACAAATGCTAAGCCTGTAAAGTGAATAAAAATTTAACAGATTTAAAATATGAGGCTAAGAAACGTGAAATCTCCTCTCTAGATAAAGGAAAGCCACTGAATGTTTACTAGCAACACTTTGATGGCAGAGGGGTAGGAGGGACAGTAGAAGTATCCAGAGAGCGAAGGGACCAGGAGGACACAAGAAAGAAGGCTGGAAGCTGGAAGGCTCCAAACAAGGACTGTGAAAGAAAAAAATGCCTGGATAAAGAAACAAAATAAAAGAAGAGGCAAACCACAGAGTGTGGCTTATAGTATATACAGTATTTTTTTTTTTACTTTCTGTTTTTACTTATTAATGTTCTAGCTTTACTGAGGTATGATTAACAAAAAATGTGTATATTTAAGGTGTCCAATGTGATAATTATATGCAGAATCTAAAAAAATCTAACAGAAGCAGAGTAGAGTGGTGGTTATTCTCCTTTTTGATGTATAATATACTTGCAGATTTGCTAGGATTACATACATTTTAGGAATATACTGATCTAAGTCTAGAATCAGAAAATGATACACTCTCCATAAAGCATACCATCTTTTTCAAGCTATTCATACAACATACACTGGAGTAAAATCTACTATACTCTATTATATTAAATGATATTTTCTGTTTAATTACCTTTTCCCGGTTCTGTGTGTGTGTATGTGCATGTTATACATATATGTGTGTATATATGTGTATATATGCTATATGTGTATGTGTGTGTATATATATAAATAAACATATATATATAACAGAACTTGTGCCAACAATGATGCTCAACTAAAAATTAATATAATTAGTATAAAGGTTAGTTATAAATGAGAAATTCACATATTCTAAATATTGGAATTAGTTTAAAATAACAAAACAATGCATACACACATACAAATACACATAAATTTTCCTCACCAAATTTTATAATGGTTTTGAATCCTCTTTTTACCAAAAATATAAAATATCTGGATAGCCTTTTGAACATAGTAAAATATTCTGCCATTTGTAAGAACACTAACAAATGGCATTTTGGCATTTTAATATTTATAGTTATTTGTTATGGTCCTTTACTTTATGAAACAGAGTAACAAAAGATTCTTCCAATTCCTAAAATTAATTAGTGTAATATCTCTTTTTATTTCTTGGTTAAATGTAAGCACTATTGCTTTACTGCAAAACTGGGAAACAGTGACAAACTTTTTCTTTTTTGCATAGCCTATGAAAGAAAATGATAATTGGTTAGAAGTCATTGAGAGTAACTTCACAAAAAAAATTTTATACTAAAAAAGAAAAGTAAAATAGAGAGAGGGTTAACTTGTATTACAGTTCTATTACACATTTTACTTAGGAATGAATATAAAGCCCATTTTAGATATATCTGCAATCTATTAAGGATCAGCAATAGGAAGAACATACCACCATAGGCTCAATAAAGCTGTATCATCAGTGATTTACCTAACCAGTAATTCTACTTCCTTGGATATGCATTGTTAATGAAAAAGAATTTCAAACAAACGAAAGAACAAAACTGGATTGAGTAATATAATTAATAGAAAATAAACTATTTTCACACAATAGACTAACTTAATTTTGCTAAAAATTACTTTTTGGGGCTTTATTCCTTGGGTATAGCTTTAAAATTATTTATTCTCTTATCTGTTTTTATGCCTGAGGGCAGGACTGGGAGGCAAACACTCTCTTTAGCTATTGAGCCTCAGGCTGGAAAATTCTGGCATTTTCTTCCCCAATATAATAGGTGAGCGCTGGGGGTAGAGGGGTATAAAAGGAAGAACAGTTGTGGAACAATCTGACAAGATTGTTTCTCCAGGAGAAAGACATGTATACACTGTATTTTCAACATTTACCATTGTTACCATTTATTTTAAGTAACCATCTTTGGTAGAGTATCATGATTTTCCTTGGTTGTGCGGCCAAACAAAGTAGAAAAGTAGAAAGAACCTATGCTTTTCCTTTTTTGTGTAATTGTTAATGTCTGAGGGAATTAACAGCCTCCTGGACATTGCTGAGAAAACAGTAAATTTCCAATGAAAGCTTCATTATTTTCCAAAATCAGTGATAAGCAAAGTTCCGTGTAGGCCAAAACCCCACGTTTCTAATCCATCATTGTTCTCCTGTTTCTGAACTCAATGACATCTCTGTTTTAGACATGCGCAAATGTTTGCAATGGAGGGAGTATATGAAGTGTGAGGGTACATCAGAGATTAAGTTTGTGTACATGGTCCAGGAACAACTGAGCTCCTCAATGGTACGCGTTATAGAATCAGATAAAAGAAATACGTTCCTGCAGTAAATATGAAAGAGCCAAAGTGGAAATTGTACAAAGTCTTTGGTGCAACCCAGACAGCATTATGAGGGTTCAGAAGAGAGAAAAGTTGGCATCTGTGCTTGGCCCAGGTGTTACTTCCTAAAAGGAACCTAGGCATATCATCTGTCTAATTTCTAGCATTAATCTCTGGGTATATGTTGTTACTATGCAAGATCCTCAGCATTATGTTTTCTTACTAAAAGATTATAAATTTACCCTCCCATTTACAATGATATATACATCAGTCCCATATTTTGGGAGTCAATGTTTAAGAATCTGTGCTAGGGTTAAGAACAAATTTTCTTTTAAAATCTGTGTCAGATAAAATATACCAAAGCTACATTCTATTTTGCTTTGCACTTAATAAAGTAAGACTAGTTTTATACAACAAAATATAAATATCTATTACTGGTATGTTAACTTTTACATGGCATATTCTATCTAAAACCTATACATAAAATTCACATAGGACTGAAATATAACCTTAGGAATTAAAGTATATTAAGAATATAGACTAAGTGGCTCTATTTTTAGGTCTCAGAAAAAAAAAATACTATTTTTTTGCCAGTGTTATCTAGTCCGCAAAACTACAAATAACACTTTCATTCTGAATTCTTTGAACTGTGACATGTGAATAAGATAGTAAAAGTAAATGTGTAGGTATGCTAAAGCTCAACCAATTTCAGAAGGGACTTTTACTTTAGTTAAAAAAAATAATTATAATTAATAAATCTATTTACCAGATAATACCTGATGTGTCTTTGGGTAATTAAACTATTAGGTAGGATGGTTGTAGATTCTAAAATGACCTTAGGATCAGACTTATATTTATGTACCTTACGGCCATAACCAAATAAGATGCCAATATTTATCTAAACAATTGAAAAAAATCATAATTTGTACAATCATTTACTAAAATTCTGAATACCATCATCCACCCACTCAAAACAAATTACATTAGTGATCTGACTCAGAATCAAGGGCTGCATTTTATTTGAATGGTCATTTTCCTATCTTTTATATCATTTCCCCTGTCCCATTGCTACCCCTCTGCCTCTCCACCATACACACAAATAAAGCAGTAGATTAGGGAAATAAAAAAGACAGAGACGCTGGAATTGGAAAGATCCGGGTTTGAATTCTATCTCTGCCACTTCATGATATCAAGCAAGTTAATTAAAATCTCTGGCATACAGCTCTTTCAACTGCAGAATTGAAACAGCAATACACACCTTATATCATGATTGTTTAAATTGTGCCTCCTAAAGTGATTGTCATAAAGTAAGCACACAGTCAATATGTACTGAAAAAATTCCTTATTGACAACTATATAAATTCATTCCTTATAAAAGTCAAGATTTTTTACTTCTAGCTAAAATATGTTTTGCTTTCACAAGGCAAAAAAAAAAAACAAAAAACCCACACTTAGTTTTCAACTCTCTTTTGTTTAACAGGGTTGGTATAGTTTAAATTAGATCCATTGACAGATCTGTCCTCAATTTAATGGTTTATTTACTTGATGATTAGTCTCCTCATTAAGAAATTCTAGTGAAATTAGTTAATCCACATAAAATGATAAATTGTTCATGAGTGTTATGTAACATTAAACTGAATAACCTACTTAAATTTCCTTTAGAACTCTGAATCACAAGACAGAGAGTATATCTGTATACAGATATAACTTTAAATTGAAAATGTCATTATCAACACAGACAAAGCCTAGTAATTGGCACACTGTTGATGGATGTTAGTTAACTAATGTATGCGAAAGTGAAGGACAATTTGAATGGTATGTGTTTTACTTTTGGCAAAAGAAACTGTGACATTTTAATGCGGCAATGGCTGAAATCTGTTGCTTCTAAGAATAAATAGTCTAAAATTAACTTTGCCAATCACGATGCAATCCTGCTTCACACTCCAAAAAATTCCAAATTTGTTTATTTGGGGATAATCCTCCCCAGAGCTACCCTCAAGTCTAACATTTCTTAGCAGACATCTAAGTGCTTCACTGATAAAAGCCTCAACTCAAATAAACTCACCTTTTTTTTTTTTCCTGGGAAAATAATGTCATTAATTTTTGTGACTCCGAGCCAAAAGAACGTGATTTTAACCAAGCAAGCAAATAGACCTGAAAGAATTCAAAGAATTACATTTGGTACTTTAAGAACTGGAGGTGCAAGTTTTACTACAGTTGAAAAATTGTTAGGTCTTGTAAATTTTACCTCAAACACAGTTCATTATGATTTTTCTAATCTTGCAGAATGAATAATTATTTGCTTGTGATTATGCATTGTATAGCAGCTTCTATAATTCACCTAAGTGATGTGTGGTGTTTCTTGCAGAAGAAAAGATAAGACCTATTATTTGAACAAACCTTAAACATTTATTAATTTGCATATCAAAAGACATGTTTTATCTTAAACATGCTAAATGGCTTATAAATATAATCATATGGCATTCATAAATTGAGTATGTCTGTCAAAATCTACCTTTCTAAGGAATCTGAAACCTTTATTATTATAAAATTTTTAAAAGGTGGTGACTGGGAATGTTGATTGGCTCTCCTGAGAAAAACATACCAACAGGATCTAAGTGTATAAACATTCGGCTATGTTTTTTACCATTGTTAAAAAAGAAATTATTAATTTTGAGATGTACTAACTGTAATCTATTCCAATCTATTTTTATAATACTATTCAAATTAATTAAAAATTAAGATACTTTTATGTTTATCTGTAAGGTCAGGTTATCATTCAAAAAATATCTTTTTAAAAGGACTCATTAAAATTCAGGGTAGAGGAAAAAATGAAGCAAAAGAAAAATATACCAATGAACAAAAATATAAGTTAAGAGTAAATGAGACCTGGAAACAAACTAAATGTTAATTACCTAAAAATGTATAAATTATATGGTACATTTTTAAAACATCCATACAATAAGCCAACCTATACAACAGTTAAGATGAATGAAGTAGAGATGCATGTATCCTCATGGATTAAAGTTCAAAACAATACTTTATATTGCTTATGCTTATGTGTAGGTGTAATTAAAACATAAAACCCTATTTAAGATAACAAGTACCAAATTTAAGATGGTAGTTTTCTCTGAGAACTTATGGAAGAAAATGGAATCAAAGCAGAGTATATCGGATGCTTTGCTTGGACCCTTAGGGATATACGACTAAAAGTAAATAAGGCTACATATCAAGACTTGGCAAGATTGGATGTATTGTTCCTAATATTATTCTCTTTGTACTTGAAATATTACCTAATTTGAAAATATTATTTCATTTCAATGTTCTTTGCTGCATATCAAATTGTCATTGAAAAAAATAGTGGTCACTGGAACTTCAAAATAATTTTAATTATGCCGCCATACAAAAGTCAAGAAAGACTAAATCACAAAATATTAAACAACACCAAATGCAAAGAATCCTTCCTCGCCATCAAATTTATTATAAAGTCACAAAACAGTTCATTGTTTGATAACATGACAGAATTAACATAAACAAGCAACAGCGATGTGAAAGAGTATCTAAGTTGTCCTGAGATGTCTGAGGAGCCCAAGACACGAAAGTTTTAAGAATCGCAGTATGGCCAAAAAATAAGTTCTCAATGTACTTCCACCTGGACACATGTAAACAAATGATATTCACATTCCTGTTTTCATGGACATTCCAGAAACTACTTGTGAAATAAAGCATTACAGTCACTCACAAG
The DNA here is from genome assembly GCF_054177405.1 of Leptonychotes weddellii. Lineage (NCBI taxonomy): Eukaryota > Metazoa > Chordata > Mammalia > Carnivora > Phocidae > Leptonychotes > Leptonychotes weddellii. The sequence goes on along the minus strand of NC_138380.1, from coordinate 72,059,853 downwards.
TGCCATGAGTATGAAAGAGAGAGAAATAATCCTTTGCTCACTAGAAATGATAGAGCAAATTTAGTGCAACTTCTGCTGCTCTAATTAATGATGCTACCTCTATTTTTACTCACAAAACAAACTTATCAGAAAACATGTCCATTAAAATTAGGTGGTAATTCTAGAGTAGATGTCAATGTTTATGAAGGTTATTTATAAATCTACATCCTCTATGATGTGGAGAGTGCTATCTCATGATGCTTTTTTCTAGCTCTCTCTACTCAAGTAGAGAGAGCACAACTCTGGATTCTCTACCATTCAGAGCCTTTACATAAGCCATTCCTTCTGCCTGAACTGCCCTTCATGCCCCCGACCCCATTCACTTGATCTCTCTCACCTTACTGATTTCAGCTAAAATGATCCGACCTCAAAGAGGCCTTTAGGAAACCACCCTGTGTTAGTCGTATCCATTAAGTTACTTATATCCTTAGCT
>NC_138380.1:72041512-72058881 GCF_054177405.1 Leptonychotes weddellii | reverse complement strand
AAAAAAAAAAGAAGATAGCAGGAGGGGAAGAATGAAGGGGGGGAAATCGGAGGGGTAGACGAACCATGAGAGACGATGGACTCTAAAAAACAAAGTGAGGGTTCTAGAGGGGAGGGGGGTGGGAGGATGGGTTAGCCTGGTGATGGGTATTAAAGAGGGCACATTCTGCATGGAGCACTGGGTGTTATGCAAAAACAATGAATCATGGAACACTACATCTAAAACTAATGATGTAATGTATGGGGATTAGCATAACAATAAAAATTAAAATAAATAGAAAAAAATAATAGTCACTGGAATTTCAAAGTAATTTCAATTATGCCGCCATACAAAAGTCAAGAAAGACTAAATCACAAAATATTAAACAACACCAAATCCAAAGAATCCTTCCTCACTATCAATATTTATTATAAAGTCACAAAACAGTTCATTGTATTAAACTAACAGTTCATGGGTCTTCCCAAAGAGAAATCTCACTTTCTCCAAATAGGATATTTGCCTAGAGTTAGTAGAAATAAAATTACAACTTCAAGAATAACAACGTACTTAAACATTGATAGACACCAGAGACTCATCTAAGGGATTGTGCTCTTTGAGCCAAAATTATTTTTTTAAGTTGTAAATCATTGACTTCATTAAATGGCACATTTAGAGTCTCAAGACTTCAAAGCTTTTTGTTCACTCAAACACAAATTCTAAGGAAACATAGTAACAATACAAGAAATCTGAAAAAGAAACACCATTTTCAAATTTCAGTCTATCTGGAAGCATCTTAAACTGGTGTGTGTTTAGGAAAATAAAAGGGAGACATGTACTGGTTGATCAAATTGATATATGTGCCATAGAAATGTGTGTACATTTGGCCACATAAGTAAATTCAGAAGACTCATTTGGTCTTATGCCTGATTGTGTTTTAAAAGGAAAATATCATCTTTAGGAGGAATAAGCAAAATAAAAAAATTATTTCAGGAATTTTAATAATATACACGTGTATTTCACTTTTACTTTGTCTTCTTTCACATAATTCCATGAACCGTGTTCGTCAATAAGATAAAAATACATGCTCCATCTAAAATTTTACCTAATATAGCTTTCATTTATAGTCATAACACTATTAATGAGGCGCCCAAACAAAATCACACCGTGGCTTGAAAAACTGTATCACCTGGCTAGAGAGCCCCCTAATACTCAGAAGTAATTATTTTCATAAGCAATCAAAAGAAGCTGATTTTAATTATCTTAAAAATACATTCATATATTTTCCCAAATTCAGAATTGGATATTCTAGTTCACAACATAACACTGGAAATTCTTGTGATTCCTAAACTGATTATCGTCTTCTAAATATTTTATGAAACTATGCTCTTTCTCTTATTTTAACATCAAGAAAAGAAGTGACACAACTATGGCATAGGTCAAAACACAGACCTGGACAAAGGCTGCTATTGTTGGGCAATGCACTCAACCTTCTCAATAATGTGAAATATTTTGAGAGGTACCCACTTAATACATGTACATTAAATGAATGAATAAGGAATGAGCAAATGAATCATCAAGAAACAGAATTTAAGACTCGTCTTCAGTAACTCCTCAATCATTCCTACCATAGCACAAATCTCATCGGTGGAAAACATCACTTTTACCAATCAGTTTTCAACACAAACGGAAGTTACAAAATTGTATTGGTCCTCAGAGAATGCATGAACTCCTCATCCTAACAATTATATCTTGGCACATTTTTATTTTATCAGAGTACCCTCCATTTTCATAGCTTTAGCCACATAAACACACCGCAGACATAAAATCTAATTGCTATGGTCAGGATAGCTTAAGGAAATAAAGATTTGGGTTCAATACCCCGCATATCAGCTATTTATATATCCTCAGCCAAATCACTTAACTTTTTTTTTTGCTAAATATTTAATATTTAAAAGTTAGTACTCTTAAAATGAAAATTTAAAGTACAAAACATTAATTGATCCATCTGATAATCTTGATCTTTGTTTCACAACAAATATCCCAGATGTTAAAAATATTTCTTCTATTTTGCACTGTTGATTTGATTGAATTAAGAGTATGTCCAAAGCAACCTCAACTTTTGCAAGTTTATAAAGGTACATGCTGTTTCATAGAAGCTCTTTAACAACAACAACAACAACAAAGTAAAACTATTTTTTCAGCTTTCCTTGATTGTGATGTTGAAATCAATATTGCTTTTGCTAATTCATATTTTAGATCAATTTCCAATTTCATTTCATAGTGTTCCACAACAATATTCTCATCTTCTTTCTGTTTCATTTCTTTTGTTAAATTATTTACAAAGATGTGTACTGACAGCAAATATCCAAACAGTACAAAATGCTGATGAATATTGCTGGAAAGTATTACTTCCCAAATCACTTAACTTTTATAAACCTCAGTTTCCCTATCTGCAAATCTCATAGGAGTATTTTGAACGTGAAATGAGAAACACCAATTTAAAGGTGGAAAAATACCAAGAACATTTTAGGCCTGTGTTCCCCCAACAGCATGTTGAAGCACCTGGAAAGTTATGGGGAGCTCATACAGGCACTGCAACTATTTTAAATTCTCAAGAAAATCACAGCAACATTCAACATACACCACAGAGTACTATTGTGTTGTTTGGACCTAATTTCTTAGTAAAAGAAAGTGTAAGATCCTTTGTTTTGCCTGGGGTACTGTGAAAGAAGCACTGAGAACCAAGGGCACCATGAACCAGGAAAGTGCAGAATTCTGTTCTGCACTGAAAAATGATTTCCTGCTACCATCCTTCTCTGGTGTGACAAAGCCCTACATACAGTATTTGCTTCTTTGTCTTTGCTGAACTTGTACCTCGGAAATCAAGAAATACACTTTCTTGCAAAGTCAACTTTTAAAGCCGAATTAGTAGGGTCCTTGCTTGCAGGTCACAAAAACCTAATTCTGACAGTCAGAAAAAGGATTTTGTGGGGGCAGAATACGGTATAGTTGTCAAAATCAGTGGGAATCTGGAGGAACAGTCTGAAAACAGGAAACAAAGGTGACTGGGCAGGAGGAACCAGAGTCAAAGTCAAGAGGAAGATGCAGCCAGGCAAGAATGCTGTGCCGGCCCTTTGCTGCCTTCATAACTCTGCCCCCTGCAGGGGCTGGTCTCCACCGCCGAAGGCATGTGTGAACCCCATGACGCATCATCTTAGCATCCCGCAAGGTACCAAGTCCTTTAAGAGAGTCCCAAAACACTAAGCCTTAGCTTGCATGGAGTCAGGAGAAGAAACATCTTCTCCTCCCATCCCCTCATGGTGAGAGGCCAGCCTGTGTCTCCCACCACAATTACCCAGTGAGCATTATCTTAGAAGAATGCTGCGTGGAAAACCAAAATACAACAAATGAACATCACAAAAGTCTTGCCCACCTTCAAGGACAGCTCACATTCCACTCTGGCTCATCAAACCTCTCATTTCTTTTTTTTTATGCTACTTTTTTTTTGCACTTCTATTATGGTAATTACTACTAACTTTTATAAACCATTTCATAGGTTTTCCGATTTTACTGGATTATGATTTTTGTAAGGGCGGATGCTATGTTACTCCTTTTTTTCCTAAAATCTTCCAAAGCATTTAAAATTTTAACTGAATTTTATATGAAACAGTAAAATATCCAAGTAGAAAAGGAAAATATAGGTATGGGGTTTTGGTTTTTTTTTTTTTAGTTTTTTTAAATATTTTATTTTTTTCTTTGACAAAGAGAAAGAGACAGCACAAACGGGGAGCGACAGAGGGAGAGGGAGAATCAGGGTCCCCGCCCTGAGCAGGGAGCCTGAACTAGGGCTCGATCTCAGGATCCTGGGATTATGACCTGAGCTGAAGGCTGACGCTTAACCAACTGAGCCACCCAGGCGCCCAAATAGAGGTATGTTTTATTTCTCATTATTATTCAACTGTAATAGACTATAACAAATTTAACCAGGTCAACATTTCCAGGAGTACATCTCAAATAACACATACAAATCCCTAGACACATTTATGAAAATAAGTATGAGAAAAATATAAACATCCTTTTATTAGAGTTTCCTCAAGCACACTATTCACATTCAAAATTCTGAGTATTCTCTACAGTAAGAAAAAAATTTTTAACTCTTTAATCAAGACGATCTAACGTATCAAACATATATGCTTATTAATAGTGTGATTTATCACTTTTACCCAGCTTTTTAGAATCACTTAAAAATAATGTTAACATGAGGATTTTTACCATCCTCTCTCATACCTGAAGCACTATACAAACAAGTTAGTAAATATATCTAAATACTTGGAAGGCACGCATCAAATACAGACTCACTGCATTTTAAAAGGAAAAGAGCAATCAATATATACAGTGATTTAAGCTCTCTTCATCTTTGTCAAAGCGATCTCGTTTCTTTTTCTTTCTACTTATGCTCATATAACTGGGGAGCTATGTGCTACCTTACTATGGAATTCTGTGCATAACTGAGTGAAGAAAGAAAAACCTCATATCAATATATGTATATATTTTTTTATCTCAGTGTTCTCAGTTTTTCTTTCAGGATTTAGATCCTATCCTTGGTGGATTTCAACTGCTATCATTAGGTTAGCCAATAACTGTAACAAATAAGAGTTATCAAGGATTATTTTACAGGTCAAATTCTTAGTCTTTACTTCGTTTAGAAATACGTTTCTTTTTTCAAAAAGCTCACTAACTTATTATAGGATCATTAATATTTATTTCATAACACTGAAAACAATTAAATGCATTTTTTTTTACCAAGAGCCATATCCCACTTGCTTTTTTTTTTTTAAAGATTTTATTTATTTATTTGACAGAGACACAGCAAGAGAGGGGACACAAGCAGTGGGGAGTGGGAGAGGGAGAAGCAGGCTTCCCGCTGAGCAGGGAGCCCGATGCGGGGCTCGATCCCAGGGTCCTGGGATCGTGACCTGAGCCGAAGGCAGACACTTAACGACTGAGCCACCCAGGTGCCCCAGCACTTGCTTTTTAAAAAAAAAAAAAAGAAATAATATAAGTGATATTTAAAAGAAAGAAATTTGCTACCTCCTAATTGCAAGGGGATGTGAACATGTGCCAGAATTACTAAAGAAGCTGTATTATCATCAGCCAGGCATCTATGCACCTATGATTTATTCCGTCAGTGACCAATGTAACAGGAAGAGAACACGTCTAGACGTCAGCACTTACGTCACTACTGTCATGCCTGGATGAATTTCATTTAGCTCCTGCTGGAGTTAAGTGTTGTGAAGTACAAAATTTAATGTTTAATCAAGACCCACGCGAATCCGTTTCACCTGAGTCCACCCTTCTGTCATTTGTCAAATACACAAAATACAGTAATGTTTGTTTTATTTTGGAATCAGCTGAGATTTAATTATGACTTAAATTATAAATTAATCATGACCAAAACATCTCCTAGAAAGACAAGAGTCACCTTTAAAATTAGTTTGAATGAATTTAAAATGAATTTGAGTTTTCATGTGGATTTTTAAAAAATTTTTATTTATTTTTTATTTTTATTTATTTATTTATTTTAAAGATTTTATTTATTTATTTGACAGAGAGAGAGAGTCAGCGAGAGACGGAACACAAGCAGGGGGAGTGGGAGAGGGAGAAGCAGGCTTCCCTCTGAGCAAGGAGCCCGATGCAGGGCTTGATCCCAGGACCCTGGGATCATGACCTGAGCCGAAGGCAGACGCTTAACGACTGAGCCACCCAGGCGCCCCGGATTTTTTTTAAATTTGTTAAAAAAAGATTTATTTATTTTAGAGAGAAAGAGTGGGGGGAGTGGCAGAGGGAGAGGAAGAGAGAATATCTCAAGCAGACTCCACACTGAGCATGATGCCTGACACAGGGCTCGATCTCATAACCCTGAGATCATGACCTGAGCTGAAATGAAGGGTCAGACTCTCAACCGAATGAGCCACCCAGGTGCCCCTCATTTGGATTTTTAAAATGTATAGACATATCCAGTTGAATTTATTAGAAAATTTATTCCTTGAAAGATAAACACTCAACACAAACAAAATTATCCATGTTACCTATTATATATTGTATACATTACATAATTTTATATATACATACACATATATAAAGAATGAAATCTAAAGTTTCAAATTCTAATAGTTTTCAGGTATTCTTTGGCAACAGTAATTGCCATCCATGAATGGTCATAGATAAATTAATACAATTTATACAAAGTGAAATAGTTTGTGTGTATGTGTATGTATGTGCGTGTGCATACATGTGAGAGAAGAAAAAAACGTAAAAAATTATTTACTAAAAAAAGCAGCAAAAATCACAGTCAGTAGGGCAAGTGATGAATATTCTTTTTCTTTGCTCTAATTTGTATATTAGATCCTAAGCCCACATTTATTTGGCTATTTTTCACACTATATAGGCCAACCATTATCTTAGCATTTAGCAGCTATACAAGCAGGTTTCTCTCTACCTATCTACATATCATTCATTCTTCTGTAATAATTAAGACAATTAACCAGAGAAGCTAAAATATCTTTGCATAAAAAGTTGAAACTACCATTTTAAAAGTGTGATTTCCCTACCGTATGTGCTGCCAAAAATTAAATAAAACTTTATATCCAAATTTTATCTTTGAAAAATAATACTAGCCAAATTAGATATAAGATATTTTCTGAAAACGTAGTGTAAATTCATAATTCTGAAGTAGACTGAACTCCATCCTAAGTTTTTAATCATGAAAGGCAGAAAGGGATGAATGTTCAATATTTTTCATAAATTGTGTTGTTCTTATTTTGCAAAATATATCATCCCTCACCACTTTTTTTCCTGGGTGAGGATTTAATCAATATATATCACCATTATATTAATCAACCTCCTTCATTAATTCTTATCTGAGTCAAGGTTAGGTCTGCAAAATCTCTCTTCTCTGGTCTTTCCAAAATGCCCTTTTTAATTTTCCTTTCTCTTTAATCACTCAATATGTGATGCTTTGCCCCTTCTCTCTTCTCCCACAAAATTTGGCCTTTTCTAGATCTCATTCCTCTTTGTTTGCTTTTCTACATTTTTTTCTTCTATATTATAATCTAATTTTGTGACTTTGACACCACCTGTATTCTGATGACATCCAAAATAGGAAGGCTGTCCCTGATATCTTTTAAGATCTAGAGTTGAGTAATCTAACTTCCTTGGCACACCAACATTCCAGTAACTGAACATCACTCCAATTTTACTTGATTTTACAATCTCTGTCCCAATATCCCAGAATGAAAAGCACACAGTCATATTTGTCTTTCTACTTCCACATATCCAATCAATTGCTTAGCCCTGTCAAGTCCATCTCCTCCCCTAGGGGGAATCCTATAGTCTAATTTCCAGCATAATCTGGTTCATTTAATAAATGAATGGTAAGATTACAAAAAAATAAGGTCAAGCATTTAACTGTAAATTCATAAAGACTTCTCATTACTATCCCAATAAAGAGAATAATGCATTAGTATTTTTATGTGGAAGGCCTTAAATGAGAGACAGCACCATAAAGATTACTTCTGGTACTGCTCTAACACACTTTTTTTCATGCCATGGGATTTCAGATAAATTAATTCTACTTTACATCCATGTTTCAGTGAAGTACTTGGGTGCATTTATGTATGTATGCTCTGTAACAAAATCAATTTAATACATGTGCCCTCCTTCATAAAATTCTCTTGTTTTAATAAATACAGTAACTTAGCAACAGTGGTAGGAGAATCCTAAGATACATCTCTCCTCCCCAAGATTTCTACCCTTTGGCACACATACCTTATTTAATTCCCTCCCCTTCAGTATGGGTGGAAACTGCAAATATGATGGGATATTTTCCATGATCAGGTTACTAATCTGTTGACTTTCGAGTAAATCAAAGGAGATGCTATCCAGTCAGGCTAAATCCAATCAGGTGAGCCCTTTGGAAGAGCCTGGGTCCTGCTTCAAGTCAGAGACTTAACAGTGTGAGATGGATTTCACAGAAGGGAAATTCTGTTACTGGCCTTGAAGATGGATCCACAAGATAAGGCATACCCATAGTTTCCAAGAACTAACAATAACCCGTGGCTGACAGTCAAGAAAACCGAGACCTCAGTCCTACAACCACAAAAAACTGAATTCTGCCAACAACCTGAATAAATGTGGAAACAGATTCTTTAGCAGAGCCCCTAGAAAGGAACACAGCCTCAACCACATCTTGATTTCTGTCTTGTTAAGACTCTGATCTGAGAACCTAGCCATGGTCCTACCAGATTTTTGAGCTACAAAATTTTTGAGCTAATAAATGCATATTGTTTTAAACTGCTAAGTTTATGGCAACTTGCTACACAGCAAAAGGAAACTAATACCCATTGCAGAAAAAAAAAAAAAAAAAGCAGTTTCTACTTCACAATTGAAATTTAGAGTAACATCAGTTTTAAAATGAACTCTATATTTAGGTTTCCTTTAAGTGTGACATAACTTCTTAAAAAGAGAAAATAATATCATTTTAAAACTATAAATGATATGATGGTTTGTTTTTGTATAATGTAAATAAATAATATTCTATCTATCAAAAACTATATTTATAATTTCCCTGAGTTTGATACAGTGTTTTAATTACAAAATATATGCTTGTTTTTAAAGAACTAGGATAAATCATTATAACAATGCTGTCTACTGGGCTTCATTTGGCAAAAAATCGTGAGGATATAAAACCTTCATTTAACTCAAATTTTTCAGAAATACAGAAATGTGAACAAACTATTTAAATGTCAGAAAACAAAATAAATCTCAGGCCATGACTGACATGAATTAAGCCATTCAGCCGTAAATTTCAGTGAGCATTTTTCATGTCAGCATATTCTTGTTGGTAATTGCTTCTCAGCAATTTTCTAAGGCTTTCCAAGTATACTCATTTTAAGAAAACCCATGACAAAACTTCTCTCGATAAAAGTCTTTTCAAAATCTTAGAGATACTTTGCTTCAATTCGTATGTAAAGAAAGCATTCATATTAATATGCCACAATCTTAGAGAAAAGCTTGTTAAGTAAAAATAGAAGCATGGTTGACATCGCACATAAAAACACAGCAATGCATGTGTTTTCATTTTAGTCAGGGCCCATTACTTTTTACCACATTATATAAAATAATCTGAAATAATCTTTTAAGCTTGGAGTAAAGGCTTGCTGTTTAACATCAAAACACATTTCATTAAGCAGCTTAGCTTTCCTTAGAAGTAAAACTTGACTTAGAAAAGAATCATTTTTATCAGGTCTTAGCGAAAGGTGTATCTTGATACCATATGCCTTCTAGATCTAGCAACTATAGCCAGGAAACTATCAGTTACTGAGCTTTATCAATTGCCATGAACTGTTCTGGAAGCTTAACATGGATTCACTCTTCTAATCCTAACAACAGTCCCATGAAGTAGATCCTCTTACTATCATGCCCACTTTATAGGTGAAGAAACCAAGCCACTATGAGGTGGCGGAGGTGCCATCTTGTCAACAAATACTGCCTCTCTATGAATTACTAAACCCACTGTCTCTTTTCCTTGAAGCTTAGTTTCATTCCTTTATCCCTCAGCTGTAACAGAAGATACATTGTCCCTGATAAGCCCAATTTTAATAGAACAATTTATTTTGGAGAAAGTTTTTAAATATATGTGATACACGTTTCTTCTTTCCACCTTTTGAAATGAGACCTTGGAAAAGGTGAGGTAGGAAAGTCATTAAGAACATATGCAGCTAACTAGATGTGAGGCTAGCATTCTTTTTTTTTTAAGGTTTATTTATTTATTTTAGAGAGAAAGAGAGAGCAAGTGCACAAGTGGGGGGAGGGGCAGAGGGAGAGGGAGAAAAGCAGACTCCTGGCTAAGCATGGAGCCTGACGTGGGGCTCAATCTCACAACCCTGAAATCACGACCCGAGCAGAAACCAAGAGTCCGACGCCTAACCTACTGAGCCACCCTGGCGCCCCGAGGTTGGCATTCTGAATCAGTATTCCAGTTTACCTTATTCAGATACACATCTGTAATAACTATATAGGATTAATTCATCCACTCCACAAAGATTCTGCATGAGTCTACTGTATGCCAAGCACCCGGATTTTGTGAGAGTATACTGTATGTCAAGTGCCTGCATTCATGGAACTTATATTCTAGTGAGGGAGAGAGATAATTTCCAAAAATCACCATAAATTAATAAATTAACTATTACGTTACAAGATAATAAATGCTATGAACAAAAGAAGAAAAGAAAGGGTGAGAAATTGTTGCATTATGGAAAGCAGATAGGAGACCATAGTATTAAATGGTGGTATAGGTTAGCCTCATCATTAAAGTGATATTTTTAAGCAAAAAAAAAAAAATTAAATATAGAAGGTTCTTACTGTTTCATGTAAAAAGATAGCTCATCTTTCTATTTCTTCTGTACTTGAAGAACATGGGCAAAGTGGTACATGTGCATGTATAAGACTTTTTTGAAGGACTTTAAAAATCCTTGCAGCAAACAGGACTGAATAACTTTCAAACTCTTTCTAACTATAATTATAATGCTGTTAACATGAAGCATGCCTTTCCCGGTACATGCCATTCCCCTAAATTCTATTTTTCCCTCACTGAACAAACATGTATTGACTACCTACCATGAGCTGGCCTTTTATTGGTACTGATAGTGCTCCAGGGGTCACATTCTGGTGAGATTACACAAATAAAGAGAAAACTGCAATACTATAGAAGAGAGCTGACTGAAGTATGAGAACATGAGGGGAAAGGATATTTGACATGAATCTCAAAAAATGGATGAGACAAAAATGCAAGGAAGTGGAGACCATTGAGGCACAAGCAAAGTACAGACAAGTGAAAGTATATACTTTGATCATGGCATTGAATATAGTCTTACATGAGACAAGATTAGGGATTCAGTAGAACATGATAAACAAGGACACTGCACAAATAATTGGAAACTTTTTGGAGAATGAAATTTGAGAAACTGAATTTCCCCAAATAAAGTGTTTGGGGCCTTACTGCTGTAACAGAGATGATTAATAAGGCCTTGAACAAGGCTCTAACAGTGAGCATAAGAAAGACATAAGGGAACAAAGATACCTTTAGCAAGTAGAATCAATACCAGTTGAAAGTCATAGCTTCTGGGGAATGAAACAGAAACAGAAGTCTGGAATGACTCTCTGGATTTATGATGCCTTTCACCAAGGCAAAGGAATACATGAGAAAGAACATGGGGGAAAAATGATGACTTCAATATGGGACATGTTGAATATGAAATGTGTGTGGTACATTTTAATGGAAATTTTCCCTAGACAGTATAATGTATGGCGGCAAAAGAAAGAATTCTAAGAATAAGACAATGAAGGCATCAATTCAAATGTATTTAATATTTAACATACTATTTCTTAAGGAATAATGGGTCTTCTAGAAACCATTTATGTCAAATAAATAAAAAGACTGTGTGGTAAAATAAATTTTTTATCTACGAGGTAAAACAAAGTTCTACGTGGAAAGATTTCTTCTAGTGTTAATACATGCAATTTACATCTCTAAAAGAGATTAAATATAAAGCATTTGCTCATTTTTTTGACCAAGGAACATGTTTTTAGTATAGCATCTTTTGAAACTACATTTCAATAAAATACATTAAAGAAAATGTCCTAGATTATTCAGACAAATATCAGATTGTGTTGGGTCCATCAATTAGTACGTATCTTTATACTGCATTACATGCCACGAGAAAACTGACTCTAGGTGATTAAGAATTCTGATAAGCATGCAAGGTTTTTAAATAGAGGATGATTCTTTTTATAAAAGTCAAGAAACATATTCGATCTTTGTTTGGCATAGCTCAGCTGACACTGTTCACTTCTCTCTTTACGTCTCTTAGGTCTATTCTTAATGGTTTTGTACACTTAGATAATACTTACATAATTACTTCTGTATGAATGTTAAAGTGGAGAGTATTTATTTGTTCAGTAGCTACTCATGTATTGCAGTATGTTGACGAGTTAGAAAAAAGTGGAAGAATAAATGCATGACATAGAATAGAAGTCAGAAGTCCAAAGAGTTTCATGAAGGCTGAGTAAACAGCCAAAGAAATTAGCAGGCATTCACACACACGGTTTACTCAATGAAAATTTATATTGTTTAACTGAGTGTTTTAATTAGCTTTCCTTTGGAAGTTTGACTCAGGTGGAAAGGTTCTATTTTTAGCAGGTGCAAAAGAAAACTGCTGGAGATGGTACTTTGAGATGAGGAGAATAGTGACAATATGCGGTATGCAAAAAAAAATCATTCTACCTACAAAGTTACGCAACAGCGAAATAAGCTGCAACTAGGTGAAAAATGTGATTGTTACTCTGACATGCATAAAAGGTAATCTAAGTGAATACACAGTTAATTTCAGGATTTGAAAACAAGATGAACTCACAACCATCCTTTACCTAAGATATTTATTAGCTGTTAAAAGAGCCTATTATAGTATTAACAAAACAAGCAACTGAAAATACTTTAGAATATTCCTTCTCTCTGCGCCTTCCCAAATGGGAAAATTAAAATGATACATCTTCTAACATTTAATTGTCCATAACGACATGTCTTCTAACATTTAACTGTCCATAAACACATTTTCTCATAACATTCTTAGAAAACAAAAGAGAAAAAAAAAGTAGTTAAGTCCAAGGTTAGGCATTCCACACATATATCTGAGGTTATTTTTATTCCAATGGCTAATTCAATACGTAAGACATATTTCGATTTCTCCTGATGGTATTTTCACTTGACATTACACGTGTTAGAAATTGACAAGGCAGTATGACTCACATTTCTATGTGTTAATACACAACACTATGTATGTTATCTCCCAAAATTAAACCTTGTGGTATTTTAAGCCCTAACTTCCTCCCAGGGAAATTTCTATTTTTAGATCTGAAAATATACATATATAAATGTGCATACACACATACATATATATGTATATGTAGACATATATATATAATTTCCAACGTGAAAAAGTATTAAAGGAAAGCATATTGTTTCAGTTACTTATATGAATATCTATTACCACTTTTTTCCTCCTACAGTAAGCTAAATCTACAGTAAGTTGTATAAAATGACTACATAGGTTACATTATCAGTATTGTAGACTGTCATATATAGAATAAAAACATTATTTTGCCATCTGATTAGATAGATTTCTATCATTTAATAAGAGTAATCTCAGAATCACGCACATAAATCTGTCTGCATTGTGAAAATGCCATCAAATTTATTTTCAAATCACAGTAACATTATATTAATATGTAGCATTATGTAACCCACATACAATGGGACAAGAATATGCTAATATATATTTATTCATGGAGTATGTATCTTCAGCTGGAGAAATTGCTTGTTTGAATATAAGACTGGTTTGTCTGCCTCTCAAATTGTCCTCCTGTTCTTGTTGTTCACAAAATTTAAGTAAAGGAAAAAAAAAAATTAAAGGAGCTGCAGAAAACAAACTTAATGAAAAGAGTATTTTTACTTAGTACTTAGCAACCACTATCTGGCCCCAATCTTAAGCATATCATTTCAGTTCCCTGAGCCTCATTTTCTTAACCTAAGTAGGAGGTTTGATAAGTAGTCTTCTTTCATGGAAGTTTCATGGAGTTGGATGAGAAGCAGACTCAAGAATGAGAGGTTTCCAAACAGGCAGCTTCCAGCCCTCAGTCAAGTGGTTGAAGTTGGCCAAAACCAGCATATTTTTACTTTTCACTGTTTTCCATCCTTAGTCTCCATATTAAACATCATTTTAAGGAGAAGTTCATAATATTTTAATTATGAATATAGTTATATTCATAATATTTTCCCTCTTGTGAAGGACAGTCCTCAGGGGGTCACAAATGCTCCTACATGTCTTACAGGTTATGCCAACAGTGTAAGGCCCTGGCTGCTCTTCATCTTGGTTATTTCTGAGTCTTGTGCATGCAGTGGGCAATCTTAAAGGATGAGGTAATGTCTTCCTCTAGGGCAAAAAGCAGGCTAGCTTACAGTTTGCATAAAAGAGGTGGGTTCGACAAGCTCAGTGTTCTTCATATGTGAAGAACCCGCTACATGTGCAGTATCGATATAGGCCCATATCACATGACTCACATGAGAGTCATGGAAGGCAAGATGAACTAATGCAAATATTATGATGTTCATGCTACCTGCTATGGTGTGAGTAATAAAATTCTTTGTCTCTGACCCAGAAGCGTCATGTCAATGACAGGCAACTATGAAATAGTAACAAGCTCATTTATTAGCTTGTAAGTAGGGTAAAGTTAAGTCCTGGCCAGATATATACCCTAATCACTAGACTTTTTTACTAAGGCTTTCACAGATATTTAATATCTTTAAATATTAAAACTAGACTAATAAAAATAGTAAGGTACTGACACTGCAGACTAAACATGTAACTGACAGTACAAGAGCGAACTGGATTTTAATGGAAATTTATTACACGACAAAGGATGCACTAAAAATCAGAGTAAAGGAACATATCTCAACATAATAATGGCCATTTATGAAAACCCACAGCTAACATCATACTTAATAGTGAAAAACTGAGAGCTTTACCCCTAAGATAAGAAACAAAACAAGGATACCCACTCTCACTATTTTTATTCAACGTAGTCCTAGAAGTCCTAGCCACAACAATCAGACAAAAAGAAATAAAAGCCATCCGAATTGGTAAGGAAAAAGTAAAACTTTCACTATTTGCAGATGACATGGCCCTATGTATAGGAAATCCTAAGGATTCAACCAAAAAAACTACCAGAACTGATAAAAGAATTCAGTAAGGTCATAGGATACAAAATCAATATACAGAAATCTGTTGCATTTCTATACACTAATAATGAAGTAGCAGAAAAAGAAATTAAGAAAACAGTCCCATTTACAGTGCATCAAAAATAATAAAATACCTAGGAATAAACTTAACCAAGAAGATGAAAGACCTGTTCTCTAAAACTATAAAACAGTCATGAAAGAAACAGAAAATGACACAAATGGAAAGATATTCCATGCTCATGGATTGGGAGAACAAATATTGTTAAAATGTCTATACTACCCAAAGAAACCTACCAATTTAATGCAACCTCTATCAAAATACCAACAGCATTTTTCACAGAACAAGGCCAAAAAAACCATAATATTTTTATGAAACCACAAAAGACCCCAGATAGCCAAAAGCAATCTTGAAAAACAACAAAACTGAAGGTATCACAATCTGAGATTTCAAGATATACATACAAAGCTATAGTAATTAAACCAGTATGGTACTGGCACAAAAAAAGACACATAGATCAATGAAACAGAATTGAGAGCCCTGAAGTAAACCCATGATTATACAGTCAATTAATCTTCAACAAAGGAGGCAAGAATATGCAACAAGAAAAAGGAAGTCTCAACAAATGGTGTTGGGAAAACTGGACAGCTACATGCAAAAGAATGAAAATAGACCACTTCCTTATACCGTACACAAAAATAAATTCAAAATGCATTAAGCACCTAAATGTGAGACCTAAAACCATAAAAGTCTTGGAAGAGAGCATAGGCATCAATTTCTCTGACATTAGCCATATCAAAATTTTCATATTTGTATGTCGTATCATATTTTTCTAGATATGTCTCCAAAGGCAAGGGGGAAAAATAAACAAAAGTAAACTACTGGGACTACATCAAAATAAAAAGCTTCTGCACAGAGAAGAAAACAATCAACAAAAATAAAAGAAAGCCTACAGAACGGGAGAAGATATTTGCAAATGATACATCAAATAAAGGGTTAGTACCCAAAAATATATAAAGAACTGATACAACTTAACACCCTAATAACAAATAATCCAATTAAAAAGTGGGCAGAAGACATCAACAGACATTTCTCCAAAGAAGATATACAGATGGCCAAGAGATACATGAAAAGATGCTTAACATCTCTCACCATCAGGGAAATGCAAATCAAAACCACAGTGAGATATAACAAATGTTGACAAGGATGTGGAGAAAAAGGAATCCTCATGCACCACTGATGGGAATGCAAACTGGTGTAGCCACTCTGGAAAACAGTAAGGAGGATCCTCAAAAAATTAAAAACAGAATTACCATATGATCCAGTAATTCCACTACTGGGTATTTACCCTAAGAATACAGAAACACTAATTTGAAAAGATATATGCACCCTTATGTTTATTGCAGCATGATTTATTATAGTCAAGATATGGAAGTAACCCAAGTGTCCATCTATAGATGAATGGAAAACAAAGATGTGGTATATACTGCAATGGAATATTACTCAGTCACAAAAAAGAATGAAATCTTACAGTTCATGACAACAATGATGGACCTAGAGGGTATGCTAAGTGAAACAAGCCAGAGAAAGACAAATACCACATGATTTCATTTTATGTGGAGTCTAAATAACAAAATAAATTGAGCAAACAAGCAACAAAAAAGGAATGAGATTCTTAGAGAACTGATGGCTACCAAAGGGGAGTGGTGGGAGAATGGATAAAATGGGCAAAGGGGATTAAGGGGCACAAATTACCAATTATAAACTAAGTAAGTCATGGGGATGAAAAGCGCAGCATAGGGAATATGGTCAATAATACTGCAATACTCATATTGTGGTGAGCATTTCATAATGTATACAATTGTTGAACGACTATGTTGCACACCGAAAACTAATTTAATATTACATGTCAATGATACATCAATTAAAAATTTAAAAAATGAAAAGCAAAAAAGAAAAAGATGGTCTGAACAGGTACTGTGTCATTAATATGAAGTGCATGGCGGAGAGGAAGCTACTCATTTCTCTTCAGACACTTCAGTACCTATGGACTGTTATATGGAATACTACTTCTTTTTTTTTTTTTTATTCTCATGTTAATCCCCATACATTACCTCGTTAGTTTTAGATGAAGTGTTCCATGATTCATTGTTTGTGCATAACACCCAGTGCTCCATGCAGAATGTGCCCTCCTCAATACCCACCACCAGGCCAACCCATCCTGCCCTCTAGAACCCTGTTTGTTTTTCAGAGTCCATCGTCTCTCATGGTTCACCTACCCCTCCGATTTCCCCCACTTCATTCTTCCCCTCCTGCTACATTCTTCTTTTTTTTTTTCTTAACATATATTGCATTATTTGTTTCAGAGGTACAGATCTGAGATTCAACAGTCTTGCACAATTCACAGCACTTACCAGAGCACATACCCTCCCCAGTGTCTATCACCCAGTCACCCCAACCCTCCCACCCCACCCCCCACTCCAGCAACCCTCAGTTTGTTTCCTGAGATTAAGAATTCCTCATATCAGTGAGATCATA
>NC_138380.1:72013412-72041012 GCF_054177405.1 Leptonychotes weddellii | reverse complement strand
CATATGATACATGTCTTTCTCTGTTTGACTTATTTCACTCAACATAATACCCTCCAGTTCCATCCACGTCGTTGCAAATGGCAAGATCTCATTCCTTTTGATGGCTGCATAATATTCCATTGTATATATATACCACCTCTTCTTTATCCATTCATCTGTCGATGGACATCTTGGCTCTTTCCACAGTTTGGCTATTGTGCACATTGCTGCTATAAACATCGGGGTGCACGTACCCCTTCGGATCCCTACTTTTGTATCTTTGGGGTAAATACCCAGTAGTGCAATTGCTGGATCATATGGTAGCTCTATTTTCAACTTTTTGAGGAACCTCCATACAGTTTTCCAGAGTGGCTGCACCAGCTTGCATGGAATACTACTTCTGAAATTCAAATTATTGGAATAGAGCTTTATTTTTTTAATGTATTTATTTATTTGAGAGAGAAAGTGTGCACGTGCACAGGGGGATGCAGAGAGGGGTAGAGAGAGAGAGAGAGAGAGAATTTCAAGCAGACTCCCTTCCAAGCATGGAGCCCAAAGTGGGGCTCAGTCCCAGGATCCCAAGATCATGACCTGAGCCAAAATCAAGAGTCAGCAGCTTAACCAACTGAGCCACCCAGGCACCTAATTACTAGGATAGAGTTTTAAAAGTAAAATAAATGGTCATCAAGAAAGTAAAGGGAGAAAATATGGGACCAAATGATGTAAGTTCTAATATTTTGTACTGCTGAGTTTCCTAGTAGCAACTGACCCAAATATTGATGAATATAAATAGACAAAAAAGTTCTGAAAAGATGTGAGAGAAAACATTTGGAACCAGAGGGATCAGTAGAGAAGATGTCCTGACTTGAAGACTGGCATGGCCACATTATGCCCGTCAATAGTACAGATCTTTTTTTTTTGTTTTTTCAATAGTACAGCTATTTCTTTTTTTTTTTTTTAAAGATTTTATTTATTTATTTGAGAGAGAGAATGAGAGAGAGCACGAGAGGGAAGAGGGTCAGAGGGAGAAGCAGACCCCCCGCTGAGCAGGGAGCCCGATGTGGGACTCGATCCCGGGACTCCAGGGTCATGACCTGAGCCGAAGGCAGTCGTTTAACCAACTGAGCCACCCAGGCGCCCTGTAGTACAGCTATTTCTTAATGATGGTTAGCAACACCTGAGAACATTGATCCTTGGGCCAGACCAGACCAGGCATTAGTAGTGTGTCTCTTGATGATGAGAGCCCTGAGAACTATCTGCTCAGTAGAGCACGCAAAAAGAACCAGCTATCTTGTGTAACATAAGGAAAATGAGCTCTGCAAAAGATAATCAGAGAGCGATAAATCTAGTAATACTGTATTTTCCTTGTATAGAGAGAAAATAATAAATCCTACACCACAGTATATCACAATGCATGGACATAGGCAACCCCAGAGTTAGATGATGAAAAGGTAATAGTAATAGCAGTATTTAAGGATGGAAAGCCTTACATAACAGTAATCAACATAAAATTATTGGGGAGATATTTTACATTTTTTTCATAGAGTTTTTTTTTTAAATCAAATGTGGGGGTTTTTTTGCACTTAAGATAATCTTAATTTGAGTTAGCCACAGTGCTCATTAGCCACATCTGTCCAGTGACTATCTTATCAGACAATGCATCTCTAGAGAAATAGCAGCAGGTATGAGAAGTTGGCCAGAATATAAACTGAGACAACCGCCCTGGAGAACAAGTTTAAGGTATAGATAACCTATGGTCCAACAATCCCACCCCTGGATATGTAACAAAAGAGGCTATGCGGATGTGATGGTAGAAGCAAAGATCAACAACCACTACTACCACCAATGGAACACCGAGATGTTCATAATTTTCATGGAGTAAAGTCTTTGTATTCATTGGCAGGAATATAATAGTATTTCTTGCAGCTGGAGCATGTTTTATGTCCTCATACTCACATATGTGAAAGTAGGGACATCATTTCATCATTCAGTCATCCCTTTCACCCATAAATGGTGACCAGTGGTGGACTTACCTGGAAAGAAAAATAATGCGATGATGCTGCCCTCTATGCTTCTGAACCACTCGACTGGCCCATTCTTCTAGGTCCAACCATGTAACACAGACACCACTATTCTGTGGGCCCCAAATGCTACCTGGCTTTCATGCACATACTAGCAAATGTGTTGGTATGAAAGTCCTGGTAATTACCAACTGACACAACTTATAGGTAAGATGAGGACAGAACAAGGGGCATTTGCTATCAAGTTCCCTAGGTTACTCACATATATGACAGGAGAGAGCCCACTGGCTCAGCCTCTGAATTCTACTTCTGTGGTTGGATAGCTGCCCTGCCCTGATATCCATTCTCCCGATCTCTAAAATCACTGTGAGACGTACCCAACAAGATTGTTGTCAGGAAAATGCCTGTCAAATACCAGCCTAATGCAAAAACAAAAACAAACAAACAAAAACAATAACCAAACCAGCAACAGTGACGGCTGGTTACCTTTTCCCATAATGCCTACACAATGTTTTGTCTGGATCCTAATGAGCATCATCTATTTACCTGTAATAGCCAAATAAAATTTCTGGGAATCAAAGAAATACAAATCAAAGGAACAATATTATAGCAATTTTAGACCTCCAAATTAACAGGTATCATTTTCAATGTTTTTACTCAAGTACGAAGAAGCTGCAGTAAAAGAAGGGAATCATGACACCAGCGGTGGAGATGTCAAATGCTATCACATCTCCAAAGAGAATCTGATACTTCAGGGTCCTTGTCCCTTGATTCAGTAACATGAGTACTAGCAAACTTT
Source organism: Leptonychotes weddellii (assembly GCF_054177405.1). Classification (NCBI taxonomy): domain Eukaryota; kingdom Metazoa; phylum Chordata; class Mammalia; order Carnivora; family Phocidae; genus Leptonychotes; species Leptonychotes weddellii. The sequence continues at coordinate 72,038,213 of NC_138380.1, read as the reverse complement.
CCTTGGGAAACAGTTAAAAATAAAAATATTTAGTCCAAAAATATTCATCTTACTCATAATGAAAAAAACTGAACAGCCTAAATCCCCAATGTGAGAAGAATGTGCATGAAAAAACATATCCATATATCAAAATAGTTAAGTAATAATCACATTTAATAATATGTACAGTCTTTTAGTCATGTGAGGAAATATTATATAATCACATGTTAAGACTGGAATACAGAACTACCAGAGAGAACAGAATATTAACCATCTAAAAACCCATAGAAGAAAAGACTAATGGAGAAATTACTTTGTTTAAATTTGTTTAAACAAAAGTTTATTTTAAATCCACATTTGGTACCCATCACCAGGCTAAGAGGGCATATTCTGCATGGAGCACTGGGTGTTATACGCAAACAATGAATCATGGAACACTACATCAAAAACTAATGATGTAATGTATGGTGATTAATATGACATAATAAAAAAAATTAATTACTAAAAAAATAAATAAATAAACCCACATTTGGATTTTCTGACTAAGTATCATTTAATAAAAAAGCAACATATCAAAATTCTCCTAAAAATTAAGAAATAAAAATTTTGTTTCAACCCATGAACTTGTCAACTTTCTCACGCAAGCTAAAAAGTGCTATCAGTGTCCCTCTCTGCCATGCACGTCAGAAATATTCACACAGAATGCATTTCTCCATGACATAATTCTTTTGAAAATAATTACTGGAAGAATTGTTTTCTACTTACTGATTTTTTATCATTCTTTTGGTTTTTAATTTTCTGTGTGTACGTACTTAATTGCTTTTTAAAGGTATTGGGCATATGATTTTTAAAGTATTAAGTAATGATTTTTCAAGTAAAAGCAAGATATGTGTTTGCCAAACTAAGAAATCCAGCACATGCCCACGAGGCTTTCCTTGAGTGTGTGATAGAGAAGGCAGAAGCCACCCCAGCTAGAGAGTGAAGATCTGAAGGGATCCCGGTTACACCACTGGGTCTTAATTGGCTCAAAAGGCCCATCTGTTGCCTAGTGACAAATATATGCTAGCTATTCCTGTATCACTCAGGCCCTGCATAATTATCTTACTAAGGAAGCAAAATTATGACCCTGGAACTTCCTGAAACATGAGGAAACGTGGTTTTAAGTTTTATTCCCATAGTAAAAAATTACTTTTGAAAGGTACAGTAAAAACAATAACATCATCACCCATTATGAGTAATTTTGAGTCCTTTTTGAATTTGAACTGAACCAGAATTACTAAATTCACTAGGTAAACTGATTGTCAACTTAGGCTGTTTTTCTCAGGATGCTTCCAAATTCTCTAAGATCAGCTCTTTCAGAAAGCCCTGCTGCTGCTTTTAAAACTCTTTCTAAGATAAGACATTCCCTGAGTTGGCAAAAGTTAAAGCCTAAGAGACTTCTTCCTTGCTATCAGAGGCTACTGGATCACGGTGCCATTTATACGAACTTGGCATCACACAGTTAAACCTTGAAGCTTAGGCTGAAGCCTGGCTACACTCCAGGGCCCCACAGGCAGCCCTTGGCACAGCTCAGGTGTTGTGGGGGATGCTGTGTATGAGAAACAGGAAGCCACCAAAGAGACAGGTGTGGTTGATTACTGGGGGGGTACTCTCTATAGCTCCCTAACCCATGACTAACTGTAACCAGCTCTTCTCGCCACCAGAGGAACAGAACAGCAAAAGGGGAAGGCAGAGTGGTACCCACTGGAAAAGAAGACCTGTCTCACAGTGATGAGGTAGAGTAGAAGCAGAGGCTTATAATATAAAGTTAAATGTGCTTTATTAGAATAATAAATGGAAATAGTTGATTCCTTTCTTAGAAATACCACTTCTTTGCATTGCAGGTATAAAGTCTGAGTATTTTCAGAACGTGCCCCCTAAACCTAGAAGGAAAGAGCAGAAAATATGAGGTTAACAAGAAATAAATATCACAAGCAGAATGGAGAAAGCATAGAAATGAAGCAAAGGTCAGGGAGAAGATGCTTCCCTAATCGCTCCTGACTGAAGGAAATGAGGAGAGATTAGTAGTAATAACTCTGACAGAGCACCACAAGTTAAGCCTATAAATCGTATTTAAAATTTTCTAGAAATGTATGTGTATGTATGCACACACACACATACAAACACAATGTGCCTTTCTTTTCAACTAACTCCTTCTGCCACTCCTCCCAAGTCCTTTGGGGTAATAATAAGAGGAATATTTGAACACCGAATCACTCAACCAACATCATTCACTCCTTTGATACCAGGTCAGCCAATGACTTTACCTATAGGCTGGAGGGCACTAAGGTCTTCTACTAACTGAAAACTTCACATGGATTAGCACAGTTAAGTTACACCAGGAACATTAGCCAACTTCTTTTGTTACATCAATTTTTTTTTTCTTCTCTGAAACATCTTCCAAATTCAAATAAATTACCACACAGCAAAATACTCTGAACAGTAACAGAGATCCCAGTGATCATATTTAAAATAGGATTTCACCTAAACCACCTGAATACTTGAGACCACTTATATTTTCAAACTACTGAAATTTCACACATGGCCTAGCTAATTCTGTGCTTTATTCAAGAAATCTCCTTTCCAAATTAGGACCCCCGACAAAAAAATAAAATTTACCAACACAAAGAAAACCAAAGATTTTCCTGAAAACTTCATTGTCTTTCTACCCAAGGGCTCTCATTTCATACCTCCAAACACTGAGTGGATTCTCGTAATCACTATGGTCCAAATATATACATATACATATGTACACACACACACACACACACACACAATCCTCCCTCAACTCTACACTTTTTTTTTAGTGTGCCCAAAATACATTTTATTTATTTTTTTTTAAAGATTTTATTTATTTATTTGACAGAGAGACACAGCGAGAGAAGGACCATGAGCAGGGGGAGTGGGAGAGGGAGAAGCAGGCTTCCTGCGGAGCAGGGAGCTCGATGCGGGGCTCGATCCGAGGACCCTGGGATCATGACCTGAGCTGAAGGCAGATGCTTAACGAATGAGCCACCCAGGCGCCCCCAAAATACATTTTAAATGTAGACATTAGGTTTTGTTTTTAGTGATGCAGTTTTATAACTCTTAAACGGTACTGTGTTGACACCATCAGCTCCTCATTAAAGGGTACAATTTTTTAAGTCTACGAAATAAATACAATTGTATTGGTAAAACCCAAATTTTCTGCTTCATGAATACACAACCAAAAACAACTCTTCTAAATATATGGGAGAAATTTAAGGTTTGCTTTTTGTTTTGCTTTTGTATTGAATCCAAACCACTGTAAGTAATAATTATAGTGGTTACCCCTCATGAAGTGCTGAGGGAAACCAAATTTTATCTGCCTTTAAAATGGATCTCAGTTAACTCTATTCATCACAGATAAAGAGGATAAAAATCGGTTAAGTCTGTAGAAACAATACTTTCACATGATGCTAATTATGTCAAAGCAACCTAATGTCTTTTAGAAGTAAAAAATAAAAAATGTATACAGTCTATTCTTCAAAAAAAATTAAGTCGAAAACACCCCAAGAATCTCTAAAGCTTCTTCTGTATAATTGCTAAAGTCCGTTCAATTTTTCCATTCCAATGAATTACAAAATCAAAGAGAATGGAATAAAATAATCCTTAAGTATTTCTGATTTGTGTAAAAACAATGAACAATTATTTAAAATTCAATTCCAAAATGTTTATTAAACCTCTAAGAAAGCACCAATCATTTAACCCCTCAGTTTCCCAAGATCTAAATATTCTAACAGCCCTAACACATTACTAATGTTTACATTCATCCTTTAATATCTCTGTTAGGTAGAAATTTGCCTATCTGAATTTTGGTCATTTACATTGTGGGGAAAATGTCTCATCATCCCATTAAAAAAGTTTTTTTAAAACACAGTTCCTTGACATCAGTCACTGAAACCCATGTATCTGTTTTTGTTTTTTGTTTTCTTTGCACATTTCTTATTAAAGTATTCTATTTATGGCAGACAATAGCTCAAAGAGAATTATAAGAAGTCTAGGCCTGATAAGTCTGAACCACTATTTTCTAGTAGGCAATATTATTAACTTGCACTAAGTTCTTAACAATTTTTGTAAAATAACCGATCTCATGTTATTTATGGATCTGTAAGCAACTAACACTTTCTCTAAGGTAGTGGAGGCAGGAAGGATTGAAGACCATGGGAACGGTAAATTACAACTCCTACTTGCCGTTGGTAAGTGAAAACCACGTAGTACTCCAAAGCTACAGGTCTTTAATTCACAAAGGATTGGGATAATTGTTACTTTAAACTGTCAGCTTATTTCATCTTCTTAATTCTGGTGCATAACCCAGAAAAATATAATTACATGAACTTTTAAAAAGAAATTAAGCCTGTAATAAGTAATTGAAACTATGCCATCAATACTGATAAGCCTTCTTTACTAGAAATGGTTTTTTGTGTGTTTTGGGGGATTTTTTTGCTCAGAATTTCGGCTACCAAAATACTTCAGAATAAACATGATTTACTCACATCCATAAGTAAGATATAAATCGCTTACCTCAGTCAAGTGCGGTGTAGGGTTAAATCCACAGAGATTACACACTTGATTCTTGCATTCAGTGCAAGTACTGAAGTTAGGAGGATCCTGAGAACCTACGTTGAGTTCAGTTTTGCAGAGACGACAGGTCGATTCTGGTTTGGGGGTTTTCTCCAACTTGGGGGGAATGACAGCTTTCTGAGGCTCCGCTGCTGAAGCTTTGCTATCCTTAACAGGCAGAGGCTTCTTTTCTGTTTCTGTTCTTTTTACGGTTGGAACTCCTTCAGCTTTGGGCTCTAATTTTTCAGCCCCTGGAGCTTTTGTTTCTTTTTTCACAGGGATAACCTTTGCAGGTGCTGCTGGCACCTGACCCGTGGATTTGGGTGGTCCCTGAGGAGGTGGCTGTGGCGGAGGAGGGCCTTGTTTCGTTGGGGCCCCAGGCCCACTCTGAGACTGAGACCCAGGCTGGCCTGCTGTGGAGATTAAATTTGATGCCTGGCTGAAGATCGATGCTCCAAACCCAAAGAGTTTTCCAGTCACAGTTTCTTGAGGCGTCGTGGGCTGTGATTTGGGGGCATCAGTAATACTTCCCAGATTCAGACTGAAGCGTCTTGACTGCTCCTGAGGCTTTGGGGGCTGCTGAGATGTGGGGGCAGTTTGGCCAGTGGTAGGTCGTGGGCCTGGGGGCGGAGGTGACCCCTTTGGCATTGCCTTGGCATCTGGCTTAGGAGTCATTTTGGTTTGTGCTTTCTTGGGTTCTTCCCTCTTTTGAACTGGATCAACTTGCTTTTGACCTTTGCTCTCTGAACTAGGCCCAGGATGTGAAATAATTTTGGAATCTGATGCAGGTCGGGGTATGACTTTAGAATCGACGGGGGTGACTTTTTCTCCTGTTGGTGGAAAACTCTGTGAGGGTTTGGCAGCATCTGTTTTCAGAGGAGGGGCTATTCTCTCTTGATCCTCTGACTGTACTTTGGAGCTTGGAATATCAGGTTTTGCTGCTATCGACGACGAAGACACAATGTCTGTGGCTGGTTTCACCGTCTTGGGTTGCTTTGGTTTATCCTCAGCCATGGGGACCTTGGCCTGCTCAGACGGGACCGAAGGCTCTTTGGGAGGGGCAGGCTTGGATGAGGACTCGGCCACAGGAGGCTGCTTGGCTGCCAGTGGGGGAGATCCGTGAATGGTTGGTTGTTTCACTAGTGGTGGGGGCTTCTTAGACTCGGGGGCCTTTGAGATATCCTGTTTGGGTACAGTATCCTTCTTTGGAGAAGTCGGCTGTGGCTGCGGGGATGGTTTGCTCACTGCGGATGCAGGAGTAACGGGGGCAGTCTTCGGTTTGGGCTGAGGGGATGATGGGACTGGAGCCAGATCACCTCCTAGAGCTCTCCTCATCTGACAGTTTAAACAGAGCCACTCTTTTATCTAGAAATAATATGAAATAATGGTCAGAGACAGTAACAATGTAAAAACACAAAAACGTAATTTTAAAAAGGCATGGTACCATTTGAAGCTATGTGGCTCCTCATTTGAAACATAATAGATAGATCCCAAATAATTTTACTTAATTTATATTAAAATATTATAATGTTAATTACACTGAAATATAATTAATGAACCTCAGAGAATTAAGCACTCTATATTTTAAGGAAAATTAAAAAAATAAACAAAGTTGTATTTTTTCCTAATGTTATTTTTTTTTTTTAAAGATGTATTTATTTGAGAGAGAGGGAGAGTGAGAGAGCACAAGCAGGGGGAGCAGCAGAGGGAGAGGGAAAAGCAGACTCCCTACTGAGCAGGGAGCCCAAAGTGGGGCTTGATCTCAGGACCCCGAGATCATGACCTGAGCCAAAGGCAGCCACTTAACCAACTGAGCCACCCAGGCGTCCCTAATTTTGTTATTCTTTGCCCCTGATTTACTGAAAGTTTGTACCCTTAGAAATAGGAAACACTGTTTCATAAAAAGATGAATTATATCATATTAGATTCCACAAATTACTTACATTAGATATTTTCTCTATTGATGGCTCATATACAATTTTTAGTTACACAACCCAGTGTATGCCTGTCAAATTATTAACACACTGCTAATTTCTTAAATTAGCAGAGCATTACTTTCCCCTCTGAGGCAACATAATCAAATGTGTGAAAACAAAAAATGTCAACCACAATGGGTTAGAAAGAGAACATTCTCTGTTAAGAAAATAAAGAAAAAAACAATGGCATCTCTTCAAATTATCATAAATAATAGCATGATTTAACAAAGGAAATATTTTTTCCTCATAATTTTATGAATATACTAGAAAGAGCAGTATAAGTAAGCGATACACTTATGCAACTGGGGAGATATGTACAGATGTGAGATATACATCACATCTATAAACACAGGTACAGGAGTAAGTGCATTTGCTCATTTCATATTGCATCAATTATAAAAAGGAGATGCTGAATTTGATACTTATTTAGAACTTAATTTAAAAGCACCTTTGTTTAGCATAAGTCAATCAAAGACAATTATCATATGGTTAACTGTCCATATGATACGGACAACTGTCCATATGATATGTCCATATGATATGTGGAATAGGAATCCACAAGAATAGCACAGAGGATCATAGGGGAAAGGAGGGAAAACTGAATGGGAAGAAATCAGATAAGGAGACAAACCATGAGAGACTCGACCCTGGGAAACAAACTGAGGGTTGTAGAAAGGGAGATGGGTAGGAGGATGGGATAACTGGGTGATGGGCATTAAGGAGGGCACGTGATGGGATGAGCACTTGAACACTACATCAAAAACTAATGATGTACCATATGTTGGCTAACTGAATTTAAATTAAAAAATATAAAAATAAATAATAAAAAATAAATAAAAATACCTATGTTTAACATTTACCTTTTTCAATTCCAAAATAATATGATTATACAAAATTTTAAATATTTCCGAAGTAATTTAGAACGTCAAATTCTATATGATGCAATCTTCTCCACCCAAAATAACCAATGTTACCAGTTTAGCCCTGAGGTTCTAGGTACAGAAGTCTAATGGTGAAAAACTAAATATGTGGAACAGAGGTACCAGAAAAGTTTTCCACAGTACAAAAGTATGAAGTGTTAGGCTGGCAAAAAACATGCTCCTTATTTGCAAACAATTTCCTTTTGAAAAGAAATCGAAATAACCTTTCCTAAACTCTTAAAAACTTTTGTCATTTAATAGGTTATACTGTTAAGCTTTTTTAGTAAGAAACTTTATTGAACTATTTTCTTAATCATTAAAATGGTTTTAAAGTAAAAAAGCACACTGAATCATTTAAACTCATGCACTGGTATAAAAGGGCTTATTTTGCAATCTCATGGAAGGCAAACTTTTGTTTAGAGAAGGTTAAAGAGATTGTCAACTAACATGTTATATTTCTGTTTAAAAATGTGAAAAAAGTAAAATTAAAACATTTGTTAAAAATGGGTGGAAAGTACTTGGGTGTTCATTACATTTGCTTTCCATATGGGGGTTGAGTATCTATGTACTTGTAATATTTTTATCTTGACTTTTCTGTATGTTTGAAGCATTTCCCAAAATAACTTTTTATACATATAAGTATTTGAATCCCAAAACATAAGCAATTGCTACTTATGCTGGTACCCTGACGAAAGGTGAGCTAAAATGTAAGAAAACTTTCACTCCACTTTACCCCCTTCTTGATGGACAGAAACTCCTCCATAAATACACTTTTACCTACTCAACCATCTCCCCTTCTGCCAATGTCACTTCAGCTGTTCTACTGTTCATTTTTTCTCATTTGTCTTTTTCCACAGCCTTAAATGATACCACATCACCTCATAATCATACGGACAAAAAATATATATATAATTAAAAGCATTATTTTTTACCTATGCTTTGTCACTGATTTTTTTTTTCCTGTAAAACATTATGAGATGTGCATCTACATTAACCACATTAAATTATAAACTCCTAGGGTTAGTGACTTACATTATATAGTTAATTGCTCTTAATCTTTTTGACGAGTGTTATAACCAAAGCAGATGCAAAATTCATTCACCTATTCCTTTTTAATTTTTTTTTTGTTTTTAAGTAAGCTCCACACCCAATATGGGGCTTGAACTCACAACTCAAGATCAAGTCTCATGTTCCACCGACTGAGCCAGCCAGGCACCCCCGTTTCATTTCTTTTCTTTCTTTTTTTTTTTTTTAAGATTTAATTATTTGAGAGAGAGAAAGAACATGGAGGGGAGGGGCAGAGGAAGAGCGAGAGAGAGAATCTCAAGCAGACACTCCGCTGAGCACAGAGCCGGATGTAGAACTCAATCTCATGACTCTAAGATCATGACCTGAGCCGAAATCAAGAGTCTGACTCTTAACCGACTGAGCCACCCAGGTACCCGAGCCACCTATTCATTTCTTATTCTTATTTATTGAGCAACTTCTACTTGGCACATAGCACTGAATAAAAGAGACAAAAATCTCCATCCTCCTGGAGACTACGTTATAGTAGAAAAGTCAGATAAGAAACAAGTTAACATATAACTTGAAGATAATTATAGATATGTAATAAGTATCTGATGATACTGTGATGACTACTTTTTTCCTTTCTTCCTGCTTGGAAACTTCCTCCCACCCTCCCCACTGAACACTTTCTTGGATTCATTTGGTTTTATCAGTAAAACTGTAAGTTTCTCTACAACATGAACTTTGGAGCTTCACGTGTAGCTAGCAGGTAGGCTCTTGTTCCACTTTGAAACTACTGTAAAATGAGAACACTACCAGATCATATCAAATGCATAATTAACACTAATACTGGGAAATACATTCTATATTGCCCTTATTCCAAAATCAAATATCTCCTTGTACTTTATAAATGTATAGGACTCTTGTTTCCACATAAAGACACAAGGGAGAGTTGGGAAGAGAGGTAGAAAACCCAAGTCACTGCCTCTTCATAGAGGAGAATTCTGCTTTTCTCTTAATACACCGTTTTTTTTTAACAGACTCCACTGCCCCATCTTTTGTCCTTTTAATGACCACCTTTTCTTCATTTTGATAAACAACACATAAAAGAAATTTTGACCCCTCAATGTTCCTCCTCACTGTTAGAATACGGGTTAAAATCATTGTAGTGATCACAATATGAAAAGCTTTTTATCCTCTTAGGATTTTTTTTTTTTTTAGAAAGAGCCTCCTTTTATATTTAATTCTACTGGCCAAATCCATTGAAACTAGAAATAATTTTTATCTCAGCGCTTAACAATCTAACACTGGGGGCGCCTGGGTGGCTCAGTCATCAAGCGACTGCCTTCGGCTCGGGTCATGATCCCAGAGTCCTGGGATCAAGCCCTATATTGGGCTCCTGCTCAGCTGGAAGCCTATTTCTCCCTCTCCCACTCCCCCTGCTTGTGTTGCCTCTCTCGCTGTCTCTCTCTCTGTCAAATAAAATAAAAATAGAATCTTAAAAAAACAATCTAGTACTGAAAACAGGAGCATTTCCAATTCCCTGATTCAACTGAAAAACAAAAACAAAGGCAAACTTCCCACACACTGAGAAAATGAAAAAGTCCACAAGCCGCCCCAGCATCAGGAACCACCTTGTCTCCCACAAAGCAAGCAGGGAGAGTAACAAGTGGTAACAGCGCCTTTGCCCTCTCAGTCATCCGAGTTAGAAATGCTGTGGTATCTTCACTGCATTCCCAATTATTCAAGTATGTCTGCACTGCTTGTGAAAGGTTATTTCCCGTTCATCTTTTCACATTTCCAAAGCCCGTGTCCCTCACTTGGCCTCTGTCACTGTCCAGATACTTTACAACCTCACAAAAAGATCCCCCGTGTAAAACCACCAACCACAGAAGGGGCTAACTCTAACTACTTCCCCTCACACCTCAATGCCTCTCCCAGAATTGTGAAATGAATTTAATCTTTTGCAACGACTTCAAAATATATCATTTTGAAATACAAAATGCTAGTACTTATATCATCCTTCTATTTTTGGGTCTATATCCCCCAAACGACAGTAAGCAACAAATGGGAAGGACTTCCTGGTAGTAGTCTTTCCACTGATGCTCTGGGGTCTAACGAACCCTTTAAGCATGACAGATGCCCACAGTTTTTGAGCTGGTTTGAATTAAATAAATTAACTGAAAATGTTTGTGCTCTTCAAACTACAGTTTTCCTCTGTGTTTACTCTAATTCCCATTGTTTACACAGTTTGTAGGACATGCTGCTGCCTTCATTTTCTGGTTGCATGCCATGGACAACCTATCGCCATTTTGGGTCAAACCCAGAGAGTCCCTCATAATCACCTTACCTGCTAACCATACATATTTTCCCCGCCTCGAGGCAATAACTGCCTTGTTTCACTTCCAAAATTAAACTTATTTCTAAGTCTGAGCAGAAATGAACTTGAATTTATTAGCATCACTGCCTCAGACACTTGCTGCCAGTTCCACTTGGTACCCGTATCTGTAATAGAGTTGGTTCTCCTATTTCTACATGATTGGGTCTTCATTCCACCGTAGCCATGAACAAGGATCTCAGAAGATTTTAGTCCTTATTACTTCTTCCCCATACCACAGAGGTCAAACAATATCCAAGGCCAAGGCGGACTCACAGAAGGCTTCTACCAATATTTTGTAAACAATTTCCCATAACTAGCACTTATTCGGGCACCTGGGTAGGTCAGTGGTTAAGCATCTGCCTTCAGCTCAGGTCAAGATCCCAGCGTCCTGGGATTGAGCGCCGTCGGGCTCCCTGCTCAATGGGGAGTCTGCTTGTCCCTCTCCCTCTGCTCCTCCCCCATGCTCATGCGCTCTCTCCACTCTCATGTGTGCGCGTACTCTCTCTCCCAAATAAGTAAAAATCTTTAAAAAAAAATAACTAGCACTTATTCCCTAACATTACACTATAATCATCCACATCCACCTGATAAATGATGGGGAAAATGCAAGAAACAATACCAGGGAAGCTCACAACTATATCAATGTGTCCAGGAAGAATCCAACTTTATTAGAAAAATATGTCATGCTTCCCTATCCCTAAATTCTAGAGTTGATGTAACAAAAGGAAAAATCGTCATCTTTTGCTTTCCCAGCCCATAGCCTTACTTACAGAGAGTGCATAAATGGAATTCAAGGTCTGGAGACACAACTGTTTAATGAGCTACTGTAATTCAATTAGTTCTTTGGAAAGGAACAAAAGAAACACATAAAGTTGTTCATTCACTCTTCTAATTTAATATGCTACATAAGTAAGACACTGGTTAGCCAGGATTTCTGCTCATTCTCAGGTCACTGTGTATTCTAATGCAGACATGTAATATAATTACTATAACACACCTCCCTGCTTAATCCAATCCTCTGGGTTCCACTTTGTTGGACCTTTGTTATTTATCAGAGCTGTGACATACAGTAATACAAATTCATTGGCTAAGGACTTTGATGGATAATCATGAATATATCATTTAGATGTCTCAAGAGGTACCACTTAAGGTTGTGAGCTTCACACAGAGTTTCAATTAATGTTGCCACTGTCAAAAAAAGTTACCCAAACTTTTGACTGATTACTACTGATTTCTAAAAAATTATATTCTGAATTTTAAGAGTGTGTCTTCAGTAATAATTTAAGATAATTAACTTGATACATCTAAGCATTGAGGTGAGTTGGCAAATGTTAGGGTTCTAGAATTAAAGCATATTCTTGCTCACAACTGTTATTCATCTATTCAGCTTCAAAACAGAATGGAAATTTCTCAAAAAAAAAAAAAGTCCAGAAGGCCTAATGACTAACATCCACCCTTCAATGCACTCCAAACTGGAAATTTTAAACACAAAATCTACATAAGATTTATAATGGAATCTCTGCTCAACCCAGCATAGTACTTGGAATAATGGAACATCAAAAGAATAACACAATGTTAGGAATTTATATTTGCTGGTGTTCATACCATTCACATTAGCTGTTGAATAAATTTTCTTCAGTCATGCTTTCATCCCGCCCGTCCCTAGACAATAAAGCCTGTTGGGTTCTTACTTCTGAAAGCAAAACAACTAAACTTTTCTGCAAACCGTGACATCTACATGCCCCATTTACTTCATCATGGCAATATCCTCATTTTCTCATACGTGAGTCATGATGCACAGCCCAATGTGTATTCCTCCTCCATTTACCAGAATGCTACCCATCTTTAGGGTCCACATTGAATTTCCTCCTTTACTGCTTCACATTTCCAGGTCTGCCGCTTCCTAACTCTTCCTAGCAGTTTGAACCACAGCATTTAGACTCAGACAGTGCTTTGAATTCTTTTCTAATTATTTCTTCCTCCCTCCTCTCCTCACATGGACTCAAAAGCAACACTGACTTCTCATGAATTATTCTGAACTTTTTTCCTATTTTTCATCAAATTAACTTCAAATATTTCCTGAATGTTATTTATATGTTATATTATTTATATTATTTTGAATGTCATAGAAAATATAATTACATAACATGCATTACATAATCACATAATGTATCATATTATAAAGAGGAAACAAAGCTATCGCCTGAAAACAGATTGTTTTCTGCTCTTCAAGGATTGCCCAAGCCACATGACCTCCTCCACAGAGGCAGCTACTCACTGACAGCAGTCTGGCTGCAGATGGCTCACTGTAGTTGACATCTTTAGCTATGCATATTAATGCACAATTTGTTTTGGCTAAAATCAGGACATTAGCATTTCTCAGAACTGTGATGACATGCTTAGCAACTGGGTGCAACAGTTTTATTTTAAACAATCCATCCAGAAGTTGGATGGATACATCTCTCTGAAAGTGTGTGGATTATAATTTCTGCTGCATAATTCGGCAACCATTAACAAATCTCGTGAAACGTACACTAAACTTTTTCCTTCCGAAAGCGTAACCATGTTTACCAAATACTGGCAATAACTTGTGTAAATCCTCAAAAAATAGGATCAAATGATAAAAGCATAGTTTAATGTTTGTCAATGCAGTCCACACCAAAACCAGAAAACCACTTTTGCCAAAGCAGAATTTAAAAAAAATGATTACTATACATACACAGACATGAAAATATATTTGTACTCTATTATAGCCACAGAGAGAGAGGAGGATCCCAAATCAGTAAGCTTAACTTAGACACACTATGCATTAACACTTCTGAGCTGCTTCTTATATGGCGAATTCCAATTTTGATGCCTTGAATGTTAACACACACCTTGAGCTATCACACAATTTTGTAGCCTGCGAACCAAGAGTTCCAATTAGGCTGTATTTGCAAAGAGCTTATTGAACTGTCCTCTATTTTTCATTTAAAAATTGAAGAAATAAATTCCATTAGTGAAAAGAACCAAGGGTCACCTAAACTTTGTGAACTCATTATGTAGGCTGAAAGCTATGTATCTTTAATTCAATCAGATGCTAACTAGAATTAAGATAATCACTTGTCTGTTGAGTTGGAAAGGAAAAAAAAATGCTTTTTAAAAATATATATGACATGCTTAAAGTATATTAAATCTAGTATAAAAACAATAAAATTGCATGAGGATTTTAGCCACTTTTAGCTATGAATGGAAACCACTTATAATTTATTCAAATTTTATATAGTTATATATATGCCCATTTCCAAGAATGTCTTTAAGGACAATCTGATTTTAAAATTACATTTAATCACTTTTACATTATTTTCAATTTTTTTCATAGATCCTATCCACATTTTTCATTATCCTGTATTTCCTTCTGATCATTTTTTTTAAACGTTCCTCTGTCAAGTTTAAAAACACATAAATCCACATATTAAAGTTTTTCCCAACTTTTATAGAATTCCCAATCACATGTTCACATAATAAAGCCTGTCACTGACTTCTTTTGTTTTACATAAACAGAAATCTGTTCCTAAAAAGTTGTTCCACGAATTCTACTGAAAATTCTGACTTTACTGAACAAATGATAGAAATGCCATATTTCTATCCAATGTTTTACAATTGATTTTTTAAATCTTTATTTTTGATTAGAGAAAAAAAAGAAAAAGTGGTTTATTGTTTTATATTCAGGTGAGACCAGGTCTCTCTCTATAAAATTTATTATATTATATTTTACAAACAAAATTCTATCTTCATTTGCTAAATTACTGCCCCTCCTTTTGGACTCTGAGTTCTGTTCCTGACAGTGAACAAAGTTATCAACTTCATCGTCTGTATTTTCAAAACCTAACACAGTGGCTAGCTCAAAGTAGGAGCCCACATTTTTCCTAAAGAACAAAAAAGAATTCAGCAACATAAAACTCTGGTTTCAGCAAGTGAGTAGGAAGGTATAAAACCAGTGTTCTTGGACCTTGGTTTTGTTTACGCTAAATTCCAAAAATAAAATAAAAAGTTAATTTTTTTAACTTTATAAGAATATGTAAAATTTACACACACACACACACACACACTCTTTCTTCAACCTAGAAATTTAAGAAATGGTCTATTTAAAGGCAACATGGTCTCCTATAAAAAAAAAAAATGATGCTGAATTTGGGGTCAGCAGATCCAGTTTCCTGCATGAGATTCACTGCTAAGTAATTTTGTGACCATGCAATCACCTAAAGTCCCTAACTTCAGTTTTCTCATTGACAAATGGAGTTAATAATGATGGCACTATCCTTATTTGCCTATCATAACTTTTATAAAGATTAATAATAATGTTATCTACTACTTCCAATTTCAAAGCATTTCCACTTATATTGACAAATGTGATTTTGACTTTAGGAAAAGTTTTATATCATAAATAAGAAAACTAAATATTCAGAAAAAAAGAACGACCTGACCAAATCACAAGTAAGTAGCTGAGCTAGGGCTGGTATCCACATTGTCCAAATCTAAAAATCCCACATTGTTTCCACTTTTCCAAAGGGCCATCTGATGATTAATTTACAAAGAAACATTGAAGATTTCAAATTGCTTTACAATATGAATTCTGATTTCTTTACTCTCTGTATTACTTATCTTCAAAATGTGGATACCACCTTATTAAAAGAGCATTAAATGACAAAATGCATATAGAGGGCCTAGTGCACAGTCTGAAACACATAGTGTTCAAACTATGAACTCTTCTTTCTGTAACGGAAGATCAATCTCCTTTTTACTGAAGAAAAAGGCAAGAAACTGTAGAAAGTTGTTGCTTTCTTATCAAAGATAACTAGAACTACTTCAAAGTAAATTCATAGGAATATCAGCAAGAGTATACATGTGTGAGGGGTACAGCTGGGCCAAAACTCCAGATCTGATGCCTTATTGATGCACTTGATATTGGCATTTTTAAGGAAAATAATTATAAACTTCGAATAGATTAATTACATTTTTGTCTTCAATGTATTATCTTTGAAATATTTGTAAGTAAGAGCTTACCTTTATCTAAGCTAATTAAGATATGGAATAGGAGTGAGTGTTAGATATGTTTTCTCAAGGGATGTGAACAATGAGCACATTAACCCATCACTGTACTAAGTTTACTGATCCAGCAAATGATTTTGTTTAGGTGTAGGTATCTGCTTTCACAGAAGAACATCTGTTCTTACCGAGCTATATAGATCATCATACCAGTTGCAATAATATGTAACAACAGCCTTAGTAGATATTCTAAAAGCTGGATATACAGAAAGACACCTGAAACATCTAGTCATTTAAAAGCTGGAAGTGAAAAAAAAAAAAAAGGCTATTTTATACAGGGAACATCCAAGTCATGAGAAAGATGTTGCAAACTGGATCTTGTTGAAAATGAGAGCTAAATAAATACGGCGTTTGTAAACATATTAAAATAACAGATTTTTTAAATGATTAATTGGGTATTTCCATTCCTTCAAATTCATTTGAAAACTGTTTTAAAGGAAGATAAATTTATTTTTTATAGTCAGGGTATTCTTGTTTTAAATACAGTTAATGATACCATATGGATTATCAGAGAAGAGAAAAAAAAAGTCCTTTATCTTTAGAATATAAGAACCTCATACTTAGAATCAAGGGAATGTATTCCTCTTCACTGGATTCATATAAAAACAGTGTCAGTTAAAGCACACATGACTGTGATAAAGGATGTATTAAAAACTAACCAAATTTGCCATCATAGGCATAAAGACATTTCAAATCATCATTGTTATTTAGAACCCAAAATTCTTGTAATTTCAACCAGTAGAATGCCAGGTAGAAGGCTGAAGGTGAAAAATCAACAATCTAAATTCTTTATCCATCCTGTCACATCGTATAATTGTTCAACCAATCATTTGATGAGTGAGGATTTTTTAAATTACTCAAATGTTAATTATAACATGAATTTACAAGCTTAAAAAAATAGTACAAAAAGGTATATTAAAAGTAAAATCTTGGCTCCGTAGCTCAGGGGTTAGAGCACTGGTCTCACGAAAGTAAAATCTTCTCTCTGCCACCAAGCTTTACTCTTCACAATCAATCAGCATTAAGTTATACTTTGAGTTTTTCTAGTGGTTGCCATTACAGTATCGAGCAAGTTTCAATTTATAAATTTAAAACATCATGCATTTTCACCTTGCTATAAAAGCTAGTTTTTCAAGACAACCTTACATTACCACTACTTTAGGACTGTCTTCAGCAATATCCAAGAAATTATATTTAATGCATTAATTATACATCTTAACACGCAATAAGATATAACTTTTTCAGCTTGATTTCTGTACCATTTAATATCATCTCACATTCCGCCATGGCTATGCAATCACATTTTGGAAAGCATTGATTTAATGTTTTTCTGGTTTTCTTCATTTCTGGGCTAGAGTCAGCTATTCCATCCCATTCTTTTTATTTTCCGTTTAAATAGAAGAACCTCCTCCAGTGATTGTGATATATGTATAGATATGTACACATGTACATATATATAGAGAGAAGTGATAACTTGTATGCATTCTTTCATGTGTTAGAACATTCTTAAGCGGGGCGCCTGGGTGGCTCAGTTGGTTAAGCGACTGCCTTCGGCTCAGGTCATGATCCTGGAGTCCCGGGATCGAGTCCCGCATCGGGCTCCCTGCTCGGCGGGGAGTCTGCTTCTCCCTCTGACCCTCCTCCCTCTCATGCTCTCTGTCTCTCATTCTCTCTCTCGCAAATAAATAAAAAAATCTTTAAAAAAAAAAAAAAAAGAACATTCTTAAGCTGCCCTCACACTCTCTCCTGATACCTTGCGTGGGCACAGAATTCATCTTATCATATCTGGATATTTAAAGAAATCACTCCCTAACTACTGTCTTCTGTGTTGATAATGAGCATGGTAGCTGTTTGATTTCTCATCTTTTTGTAGATGATACCATTATTCTCTATGGAAGTCTTTCAGGTTTTCTCTTCATCTTTGGAAATCTGGTATTTCCTCAAGATGTACCTATCAGTCATTTTATTCATCTTGCATGGCCAGTGGTAGGCCTGTAATAATCTGAAGAGCTTACCTCCATCATCTGGATTCTTTCTTTCTGGAACTCCTATTAGGGCTCTTAGGTACACTCGTAATGATTTTTATATTTCTCTTAGAGCCCCAGAGCTCCCAGAATTATAAATAACCACTTCCCCAAAATGTTTACAACTTTATGGGCAGGCATCCAGAAAGAGCCCCCACACGGGAGATAAAATATCCATTCCCCAGCCTCTACATCACTATAGGAAGTAATGAAGAGGAAAATCTCAGAATTCTACGCATTTCTGGGTGCATTCCCACCCTTTCCTTCCTTACCTACTCCCAAACCCAAGCTTTAGTTAGGACTATATACATAAATTAGACTTTTAGTCACCATTAAAAACTCCAGATTCCCAAGTTATCCATCAATTCCCAGACTCTAATCCTTCAATGGGAGGGAACCCCACCATTCAACCCCCTCCCCTCAAGGTCCACGCTCTGACCTTCTGCTGCTTCATTTCTCTCCATAACATTCATTACCAGCTATCACAACATGTTTTATTTGTCACTCTTACTAGAATATACTTTCTAGGAGGGGAGAATTTCTGTCTACTTTGTTCACTCTTAATATGCCCAGAGTCTAGAATGGTGCCTGAAACACAGTAAGTGCTCAGTAAGTAGCTGAATAATTTTTAATTGTCTTAATTCAGCTCTACAATCTGGAAAAATCCTGGATCTCTTCCAGACCATCAAGTGGACCCACTGGAATTTGAATGTGGTAATTATTTATGAAATATCCTCTTAAATATTTCTCAAGAATAAGAAAAAAATTTATAAGTTCTTTATATTTCCTGAATCATCTCTTTCCTGAGGTCAGGTGTTTTTGTTGTTTTATTTTTCACTAGTTCACCTAGGTCCTTCGTGTGGTATTACTGCTAAAATTTCAAGCTGGTCTCTTCAAATCAGTCATTTGTGGAGAATGTCTCCATTATTTACTAGGTTATCAAAGAGGTTTTTCTGTGTTTGTGGAACATTCTGCTTCCCCATTAGTCTCTCCTTTGAATAGGAAAACGGGATGGCAGAGGGTCAGTGTCCAGGTAAGGACAGCTTGATAGGACAGTAGGAGATCAGTGCAGTTGACTCACAGATGAATAATGTTTTGTTTGTTTTTTCCTTTAAATCACTCTCCTCTGTGAAAAGGGCATTACTTCTAATCCTCTTCCAAAGACCCTAGTTTTCTCATGAGGGGCCATTAGGCAGCCCATCCCTTCATTTGGAGAATGCTTTGGCTTTGGCTAGAGGGAAGGAAAAATAAAGCCTCTCCCTACCCACTGTCTTCCCACTGGAGATTAGAAAAGTGTCCACTGGCTGTATTTGTTCCTACCACAGTTCTTTAATTTGTTGTCTGATCACTACCCACAACCCATGACTGCTTTCTATATTTGTTCATTCCTAACTTAGAGCTCACAGAGATTCCCTGAGGAAGCCACTTGTATGGTGGTTTCCTTGGCTCTTTTTCTGTCATCTTTTTCCCATTTTCTTTCTATCTTCTAGGAATTCAACATGCCAACTTATAGACTACTGGTGGTCTTTCCCATTTTCTGGAACCACTATATATTCAATCTTTTAAGCAGTGGGACTTAGAGAGTGGAGGTGCCCTTACTCTGCCCAGTCTTCCCTTTTTTTTTTTTTTTTTATTATCTTATGTTAATGTTGCACTCTTTGCTTAGAGGTGCAAGACCTTGGTGCTACATCAGCAAGCAACTAAAAAGAGAATATTCCCTTTTCTAAACATTCTTCCAGCTACTCCACCATCAGGAAGGTCTTAACTGATTTTCTATCTCCACGGGTTCCAGCCTCCTGACATTGGGCATAGCTCTACCCTCCTTATCACCAGTTCTTCTTAACAGATTCTCCCCACTGGTTTCCCTCACTGGAAATGGAACACACAGAAGGCCCATCCACCTAAAAGAGGTGTCCAGTTAGGCCATTTTGCCGACCTGAAGAATTTCTTTTTGTTTTGTTTTTTTAATAAGTGGAGAGAGTTTATATGCACGTCTAGGTATGTTTGTTTTGGGGGATTTTTATTTTTATTTTTTAGCTCCTGAAATATGGCCATGTTTTTGTTAAATAAAATATCTGGTGTCAGCCAAGAGACTGATTAACATATGGGCCATCATGACCAAAAATAATATGACCAAAAAAAAAAAAAAAACACCCCACAAAACACCTTAAATCCACTTTCATCACTGGCATTTGGTTCATTATCAACATTACAAAATTTGGTAAAAGCCAGGAGAATTATTAGACATTAGGGACAAGTCTTTAAATCTCTCCCTAAATCTTGCTCCAGGCTACACATCAAAAGAGATAAAGTAAATCAGCAACAAAAACAGCAACAAAAACCGCTTTAGTTGCTATTTAGAAAGCAAATGTTCAGTTTCTGTGTCAAAAAGCAAGCCCAAAGAGAGAACCTGCATTGTTGAGATTTATTCTGTTAATGGACTGACAAGAAGAGATAGCTATAAACTCCTCTTGGCATCAAAAGTCTAGGCTTAGAGCCAGTAGATTCTTAAGGTTTATTTGGAACAGCACACATCTTGACAGCCAGCAGAGTGGACGGTTTAAATACCATCCTCTTCACACAGATATTTGAATTGTGTAAGGGTGTGAGGGTATGTGTGTGTGTGTGAGTGTGGCAGGCAGGGGTAGGAGAAGGTGACAAATTTAGGTAAGGAAGTAAAAATTCCCTTCCCTAGAGCTCGTGTCTGAATGATGAAACCTCTCCAATCGTCCATCCCCTGATTGGTACTCATTTAAGAGCCATGATATTCTTAAGCAAATATAGTCATAATTCTGATATGCTGGTAACAAAAAATATCAGAGTAATCCTCCTAGTCTTTTCAAGAATTAATGTAAGAGAGCAGTACTCTAACCCACAGACTACGAAAGTAACAGTATTGAGTTACTTGCATATAAACATCAAACTTGCAAATAAATCCATGTAAATTAAAGCACTAAAGAACGTCCCGCCCTCTGTCTCTGTCCTGCATAGAAGAACTGTTTACTCAATCTGAATATCTGAGGACAATCAGACCCAGAGTGTTACATCCTCTTCAGAAGATGCAGAGAAGTTCACTTCCTCATGGATATATAGAAGAGTTCAGAAGTGGTGATTATTCCCAAAATTTCATCTGTCTTATCTCTTGAAACAGAAGCTCTCTGCCTCTATACAGAGCTCAATTTCCCAACTCTTACCCCTGATGATTCAGGAGTGAGGAACTGGCCATTTGGTGCACAGAATAGGGAAGGTACGTTCTTACCAGAACCCAGATGACATTTTTACTTATGGGGGGAAAAAAAAAGTTAAAAGTAATGTTATTATTAATACTACAAATCAAATGGCTCTTGATCGCTACCTCAGAATCCAACAACTTATGATAGTCTATCTGTATAAAAAAAAAAAGTTGAGAGTAAACTTTAAAAGTTAAATCTTGTCCATGTTGCATTACATTGCAACTTAAAAAGCATTTAATATATTTAAAAATACCTTCTCATGCAAATGTTCAGAGAATCCCAATAACCCAATGTGTTTGGCAGAGAATACATTATTATATTCATATTTCAAATGGCGTCCTTCCTACAGAAAGTTTAAATGACTAGCCCAAGCTCATCTCATCGATAATAGGAATGCTTTCCTTTAATGAGCTAGTGAGATACACCTGCCCCCACACTCCCAACGCCTTTGTAAGTGTCCAAATTCCTATTATTCTTCACATTTCCAGCCCAAATACTTCTGTTTTCATGAAGATAGTTATGATGCCCACGCACGCCCCACCAATGATAGTGATATGTTCTTCCTTTGACCTCATAGCACTTTATCTCTGTTCCTACCATAAGTTAATAGACTTGGAATCAGAAGATTTGGTTTGAATTCTGCTTGATTATTTACAATCAGGATGATCCTACCAAGTAAAGTAACCATAGTAACCACCTGAACACTAGTTTTCTCATTGTTAGTCAACAGAATATTTGCCCATAGAATTATTTGGAAATTCAATTTTGATAAAACAAGAAAGAACTGTGTCAACTGTAAAGTCTTATACAAAGTTACTTCTCATATAGTAACTTCTCATTTTCTTTCTCATGTACAACTTTTCTTTCCCCTATTTTATTTCCTGGAAGAAAGACCACATCCAATGAATTCTTGATTCTGTGAGAGCATTCAGGGATGCTTCACAACAGCCATTTGATACAAAGTTGCAGAATGAATGGTTGAATGTACCACTACATTAATCAAGGTAAGTTTCATAAAGCAGAATATTCACCGCAACCTGCTAAATGTGGAAGGCCAAAATCTGACTTCGACTTCTCTCCAATCTCACTGCCTATTTTTTTCCCCCATCACTTCAACCAACCTAGATTTACCTCTGATTCCTTAAATACACCCTATGTTTTTCTGGCTCTAGGTTTTGGGCCAAATCATCACCCCCTTTCGTGCCCTTCATCTGTTCAAACAGTATCCAACCTTAGCTCAAAATGGCTCACATGCCATTTTCTCCATGAAACTTTTCTTAATCTCACCCACTGGAAAGGACAGTTCTTATTCTGAAGTCCAGAGTATTTGTCCATCTCTCTCATAACTCTTATCATTTGACCACATATTATGTTGTCCTTTGCATGTATTATCTCACCTAATACACTTTGATCTTGTGAAAAACAGCATTGTTTTAGTTATCTTTATATCCTTCCAAACATGTATTAAAATGATTTCCATATAAATAGGTATTCTAACAATATATGTGGCTTCAAAGTCCAACTGCATGCCTCTGCTTTATAAATTGCCAAAAAAATGACATTTTATGAAATGATCATCTCTTGTTTGAAGTCGTCATTACCATCCATTCCTATCAACATCATATAGTATGAGCAGAAACGTATCTTCGCCAAAATTTTAAGAGCTACAACTATATAAACAAACTACTTATAATCCAATTTCCGCAATAATTTGAATGCAGCATGTTCTTATTAATCGCAATGTTATATTAAAGAGAGCTTATCTGAAAAGCTAAGGTACTTAATAGGACTTTTGGATAAGAAGAGTAAATGATACTTCAGAAAACAACCAGAAGTTAACACATTTTTAATTTACATCATTTTAATCTCTCATCACAGTAAGTATCCAAACTAACATAACAGCTACCAATAATCATCAATGCTGTTATTATCATAAAATAGATTTCATTTATAACAAGGGTACACAAGTCTCCTCTCTCAGGGATCTTTAAATCACATAATTCTTCATTGCCTGCTGTCAGTTCCTTCCTGGCTGTTCGCAGACAAAATGCACACATAGCCCACTAACAGCTGTCCTCCAGACAAAGTGATTTCTGTGCTTTCTCACCGGGTAGGAGCCACCAGATTTCTTTTAAAAACGTATTCTTCTAGCTTCTCTATTCTCACTTTTATTATTATCTCATCTTCACTATGTTACTTCTTAACTCCAGAGATGTCTGAGCTTTTTTGCTGTTTGGGCTTTTTACCCCTTCTCCCTGAATGTCCCCAAATCTCTACCTATTAAAATCTTTTTTTAAATTAATTAATTATTTTTTTATTCAGTGCCTTTAAGTGCTGGGTTAACATTAACTGACTTCTTGAGAATTACTTTTCTATCCTCACAGTAAGCAATGTTGAGCTCATTTGTGTCACTACTGGCCCCTTTATGATTTGATAGGTCAGGAAGGCTTACCAAAAGCCCTGAAGATATAAACTGTGGTCTTCTGAGAAGACACCCATCAATGGTGAACCTGTTCTCATGACTTCTTCACTTCACAAACTGACTTATACTGTTATAAATGACTCTCAACTAATGAGTGAAGCATGTCTTCACAGCTATATCAAAATCACTGGCAGGGAAAGGTGATGTACAGTTTGGAAAATTTTTTTCAATTTTATATTAAAATTGTATTTATAATGTGAAAACAGTGTCTGCTTTTTTCCCAGCACAGATATGACCCCAGTTAAGAGTACCTTAAGTTGGGTAGGCTGGAGTATGAATTTAAGAGTTAAATTAGTATCACTGCATACTAAACAATAAATATCACTGTATGCTACACAATAAATAGTGTGGATCTTACGGGACAGAGTGCAATGAGTCAGTGCTCAGCATCTTTGAACTGATTTTTACTTTATATGCCAAACTTATCAGAAAATCTGGCAATATTTTGGGCTTATTCTTGGGAGAAAATATTTAACTTTTTTTAAATTTACAATTAGCACAGGAGAAAAAGAGGAAGGAAAGAGGGGAGGAAGGAAAGAATGAGAGGAAAACAATGTCATTCTACGATACCAGGGATAAACTAAGCATGATTTGCGCAAGATGATGATATGGTTTAAGAGCATGAACACAATGAATAAATGCACTCACCTCGGTTAAATGAGGATTGGGATTAAAACCACAGAGGCTACATACAGTGGTTTGACACTCAGTGCATGTGTTAAAATTGGCCTTTTCTGGAACATGCAACAGAAGTTCAGTGGTATTGCAAAGAGGACAGATGGTTTTAGGGAGGCCTTGTACTGGAGTCTGTGCTGCAGATGGAGAAGTCGATGGATGCAGAGGTTTCCCAGCTCCTGTTTGGCTTACTGGTTTTGGAGATTGCTGAGCTGAAGGCTTTGCTGGGCCAGGCTGTTGAGGAGCGGGTTTTGCTGAACCAGGCTGCTGAGGTGAAGGCTTTGCAGAGCCAGGCTGCTGAGGAGGGGGCTGTGCAGAACCAGGCTGTTGAGGAGGGGGCTTGGCTGGGCCAGGCTGCTGAGTTGGGGGCTTTGTAGGGCCAGGCTGCTGAGGAGGGGGTTTTGCTGGGCCAGGCT
>NC_138380.1:71999200-72013312 GCF_054177405.1 Leptonychotes weddellii | reverse complement strand
GAGACTTTGTTGGCCCAGCCTGCTGAGAAGGAGCTTTTGCAGGCCCAGGTGGCTGAGCTGGGGACTGTGGCCCAGGTTGGTGAGCTTGGGATTTTGCTGGCCCTGGCTGCTGGGTTGGGGGCTTTGCTGGCCCTGGCTGCTGAGATGGAAGTTTCTCTGACCCAGCCTGTTGAGCTTGAGGCTTCGCAGGCCCAAGAGGCTGAGCTGAAGACTTTGGCCCAGGCTGCTGAGCAGCAGGCTTTGTTGTCCCTGGTGGCTGGACTGGGGGCTTTGCTGTCCCTGGCTGTTGAGCTAAGGCCTTTGTTGGCCCTGGTTGCTGAGCTGAGGGCTTTGCAGGCCCAGGGTGTGGTGTGGCAACTTTTTCAGGTCCAGGTTGCTGGGCTGGAGGTTTTCCAGGACTTGCTTGCTGAATAGATGGTTTGGTTGGGCTTTGCACTGAGGGTTTAACTGATTCTCCCCTTACAGCGTCGGACTGTTTAGTCTGAGGCCTGGCTGCATCTCTCTGAAGTGGCAACTGTGCCTGGTCTGTCTGAGGTGCCTGGGTAAGCCCCTGAACTGGCTTGCCTGTCCCTGGGGGCTGTGATTTCATCTTTTCCGGTTGCTGAGAAGATCCTGATTTGGGAGAGCCATCCTGCTGTGGTGGGACCCTCACAGGTCCCTGCTGCTTTGGACCTGGCTTAGGTGATTGTTGTGATGGAGCCTTTGTGATTCCTTCAGGTTTGCCTGGTTCTTTCTGAGCTATTTTTTGTTTCTTGGCAGTTTCTTCCTGGGATGCATCAGAGTCTGATATCAAATCAAAAGGATTGAATTTATTTACAACAGAGGAGACAGCACTTAAAGGGTTAACCTCTGAGAGGAAGCCAGGCATCATACTAGACTTGTGCTCTTCCTTCAAATCAGTTCTGGACTTTGATTCTTTCAAGCTAATAGTGGAAGGACTCCTTCCAGGCGACTTCTGCTCTGACCTCAAAGTGTCTGTAGTTCTACTTTTACTGAGACCAGGCTGAGCTGAACGCCCAGGGTCCGGCGGTTTTCCGGGTTGCTTTGGAGGATGACTACTCTCCAACTCTTGCTTCCTAGAAGAATGAAATGAAAAGAAGTAAAAATAATGGAAAGTATCCCAACTCAAAATAATATTAACGAGCCATTACTTTCTTAGAGCCTCAAAATTACGCATGTATAGATATAACTAGAACACATTTTTGCAGCATCCTGTAAATGATCATAAAATCCTTCAAGTCTTTGTTACTTTCTTTATGTGGATAGAGATTTTCAACAAGGTAAACAAGAGGGGGAAAAACCAATACTTGCTACTCTAAGATATCTAGTTAGACATCACTTATAATAGTTTACATTTACACTTAATAGAATCTGGCCATCCTTAAAACCTTATTAAATATATCAACTCAATAAACCAATGCAGGGCCATGTTCTAGTATGTTCATGTTTGAAGAATGTTATTCTTCCAAATGCTAGCAGCACCAAGAATTAAGAATATTCATTTTAAAATGTGGGAGCTTGTTGCAACTGTTTTTTCTTTTACTTGATAACAAGAAGTTACATTAGTAACATATGGCACACGACATCGGGGAACTTTTTAGTAAAAGAGGTTACGTGATGCATTTCCAGGAACACCGAGAAAGTTGATAATCTATTCAACTTTATTCTGTTGGAAAAGATATTATCCCTCAAATATTATCCTTATTAAACTTTATAAAACGAGAAGTCCTACTTCAATTAGAAATTTTTGAGAAACAATTCCGTATTTCTTGTAGAAGAAAAATGTTATGTCATTTAATTCTTTTTCCAATAGCTAATTATTAACCTGAGATCTCTATGCAAAATAATGATAGATGCTTAAAGAAGCTTGAGATACAGCGGGCATACAGTTAGCAACAAGCTGGTTATGAACCTACTTTCGAAAGTACTGTTACTTTTCTCAGAAGAAGATACATAATAATCTCTTAATGTTTTCTATAACATTTACTATTGCCTCTGTTAGATTATTAGTAATACTATTTATTATTGACAAAGATTTAAGGACATAACTAACTTACAAATTTTCTTTTAATTCATAGACAAACATACACGATGAATTTTTTTAAATAGTTTCGGAAACATGATCACTTTGAAATAACTATGGTTAAATAATTAAAATAGTTGATTTTTTATACTTTTAACCAAAAATCAAATACATTACTTTTTTTTAAATAAGCCATTCTTTACTGATAAAGTGGTAACTAATAAGAATAGGCTGTATTAGGATTACATAAAAATAAAATTACGAGTATTTCATTTGATACATGAAGCTTTTTAACTTCGGAAAAAGATTTATTTCTTTTTCATTAAAAGAAAAAAGAAACAGTTATTCAGTAGCACTTAAAATATGAGATGATCACAATAAAGTTCTACAAGTTTTAATTTGTTTTGTGAAAATTTACCTGCTAATGGGCCAGATTATAAACTTTTAATTTCAAATTATTTAGTACTTAATATGAATTAAGTTTTTGAAATTCCCCAAATGGCACAGAAACTTGAGACAGATCAAGTTATAAGGTACTGTAGAAAGAAATACAGAAGTATTACTTCTAAAGAGCAAAAAATAAGAAGGAAATAATCTATAAAAGCCACCATATGCAAAAAGTGATTTTCTAATAAAAGTTGAATAAATAGAATTCTTAGTTTTGGCAATTTCCTCCAGGAAAAAAAGTTACAAAAACTTTAGATAACTTAAACAAGGAACTAAAATTGTTACCCTAATTAATTCCAATGGTTCTAAGGTATCTTTTAAAATACTATGTATTTCCATTTGGAGAAAATAATTTTGAATGTTTCTTTACGGGCCACTCTGTGTTCCCTTACACAGAAGATAGAAGAGCTATAGTAAACAACCTAAGATAGATTATTTTCAAAAATTTCACTGTTTAGACCTTCACATTATTCTAGAAATGTTCCACGTTCAATTAATAAAATCTACCACTCTCGTGAAGGGCATATGCTTAGGAACTTCATTACAGAAGTTCCTATCTCATAAGTAATTATTTAGGTATATTATTTAATTGGCTCCCTAGCAGAGTCCTAGAGACCTATATTTAAAGAGTACAAAAAGAGAAATCTATTCTTAATTTACTAAATTGTCCTCTCTTGAAAATACTATTAAACTTAATCATTGTTCTGTGTTGTTGCACGTCATCCAACATATGTACAAAACAAAAAATAAACTTTGGGAATACCAGATATTTGTGATATCAACACTAAAATTTAAAGCAAGCTGCTTACAGCAGAAATTATCATTGCATGTACCTCCTAAAATATAAGTTGTATAATAAAATCCCCATGAGAAAACTGATACAGCTATAAAGACTGCCCCACAATTTAAACTAACTTCAGCTACTAGAATTATATAAGTAAACATCAAACATGGATGTGAGAAATAGAGAATCGCTAAAAGAATATACAGACTTAATACTGAACAAAAATAGAAAGATGTCTCAGGTAACTGTGGTCTTCTGGTAAATTTTCGTTTGGTGTAACAGGTGCTCTGTCAAAAAGAAAAACAACTAAAATGCAATCTGTGTCTTGTATCCTACGCTGTGACCTCCTAGGGAAAGTGTTTCACTCATCTTTGCGTCACTAGAACCAAACCTGTTAACTAGAGTGTTAGTGTCTCGTGAATGAATGAATGAATGAATGAACGAATGAATAGGTGGATGACAACAAATGAATCAATGAATGAATCAGGTTTTTGTTTTATGCTAGACAATGTTTCTTGAATTCTTTTCAAATTCTTCATGGTTGTTCTGAGATATAAATGGAAAAATTCTACATGCATTTAGAACCTGGACTTGGCCTGCTACTCTAGGGAGAAAAACGGTTGTGGAATTGTCTACCAGTAGGATAGGCCCAAAGGAATACTAAAGAAAATAATGGATTCAGTCAGAATTCCTGTAGAATATTCTACCAATCAGAAGCGTTTTTCAGTAAAGCCCTTCTCATATCTGTAGCTGCACACAGAAAGAGCAGACCAAATGATAAAACTGCCTTTTTCTGTGTCTTCAATTAACCAAAAATCCAGAAGCATTTTGTTTGTAACCTGTAACTTCTAGCTTGTAACGACCCATGTTTTGTACAACCTCCTTTTTCATTACTACTGTCATCCCCAGAATAGAATTTTTCTTTCATAGATTA
Organism: Leptonychotes weddellii; assembly: GCF_054177405.1. Classification (NCBI taxonomy): domain Eukaryota; kingdom Metazoa; phylum Chordata; class Mammalia; order Carnivora; family Phocidae; genus Leptonychotes; species Leptonychotes weddellii. Next base: position 72,009,124 of record NC_138380.1, on the reverse strand, counting down.
GCAGAAAAAATATTTCAGCTACAAATGAACTAAACATACATTCACGGATACAAATGTAAAAGCAGTTGGAATGCTAAAAAAATTTTTTTTAATGGAGCACAATGACACTTGATAGTGCTGAGTCACATAAAATTTTTTGATATTAGAAATATAAGCAACTTTGGGGATAGCTATTCATTTTTATACTGTAGAGGATACTAGGGCTTAAAGAGGCTAAGTGATTACTCCAAGGTTATAAAACTAGTTAGTCACCGATATCTGGTATCGAGACTTCTGGTGGGAGTAGGGAGGGGAGTGGAAGTTCCACTACATGGCACTGACTTTTCCATATACATAAAAAATACATATATAGATACATCAAAATAACTTACAAGAGAAGAACTCAACATACAATTTGTCTGGAGCCACCATTGCCAATGCCATCCACTGCTGATATTGAGATCACTACTTCTGATACTTATAGATTCCCTTAAATTCAAACAAAAACATCCCTGTCAATTTGTAACTGATCCTCACAATGACTCTACAAGATAGGTAAGACAAGTGTCATATGCCTTATTTGGGGGCAAGGAAACTGAGGCAGCTAGGCTGAGAAGCATACATAATTTGTCATGAGTCTGTTAAAATTAATAGGACAAGAACCTAGGTCTCTGGGCTCTCAACCCTTATTCAAAAACAAACAAAACAAAACCACCATCTCTAATTGACACACTTAACCTCTTCAGACTTTAAATAATTTGGATATACTTTCTTATACATACTTAAGTTGGTGTGCTTCTAAAAACCTAAATGATAAACCAAGTGTTTCTTTGGTTATCACATCCAAGGATAATAATGTTCTAAAAATTATGTACATTCTATAAAAATCTTTCACTAAAATATAAGAAGGTCTCAAAAATCAGAAATATATTGTTTATACAGGTAGATGAAGCTTTCACCAATAACTGCTGAGGCCACAGATTATCTGTTAATAAAAATTCTACTATAACAAAATTATCAATGCAGAATCTGACATAAGCACAGCATAAAACCAGTTTAATAGGGTGAAATTGTTATTTTTCAGCCACCCCTGAATAGAAGAAAAGTTAAGAATGCAGAAATAAAAGCTCACACTTTTTCCTGGTCTGTGTAACCAGCATGCTAAACCTGTTGCATGTACCTCTTAGGAAAAACTGTGAAAGAGCTGGAATACATTTCTAAAAGGCTAATAAAAGTATTGTACCTCATTATATCCCTATGAAAATCTAATATATGAACGTTCAACATTTTTTCCAAGTCAGGTTTTCACCAGTAGAGAAAAATGGTGCATATCATAAGCTTTAATACTTAAGGTAATGGATAAAAAAGACTTTATACCAAAGAAATAGCCCCATATATTACAAGTTGAAAAACACATTTAACATAAAGGAGCAAGTTTTTACTAGCAGTAGTGGCTTTGTTTCAAGAACATAGGGTTTTTAGCTAATATATTCTAAGCACTTAAGATTTTATGTTAAAAATATTGCAACTATCCGTTACACTTCTCCTATGTTAAATTAAAATATTTGACAAAATTATACGCATATACTTATATGATAGTTCCCAAGTTAAAATACTTCTATGAAGTAGGGGTTAAGAATCTACACCTACGATATGCAGATCTTTCATATTTCCAATATCTCTAATGAAAATTGTAGGTCTCTCTTCAATTATCATAAAGCAGGAATGGTTTCAGGACAACGGACAGAGAACTGTACTCTAAGGGAGGGTGTAAAGTTAAAGGGTTTGTTTACAATAATAAAGGCAAGGCAGGCACAGTGATTATACCCTCTTACTACTCTAATTAGAAAACAACTAATTTATTAGATGAAGGAAAATGGAGAGCTAGAGAGGGAAATTAATACGTTAATATTACAGAATAGCTCTTAATTGCCTGCGCAAGTTGTCACTTATTTGCTTTGTCTTAAAATGTATTGGAAACTAATCTTAAGGTAACACAAATTCACATGTTTTTCCACCAACTAAGATACTTTTGCATATAAAAGAACAATAGTTTAAAAAATAGCATATACTGATTCAGAAATACATGTACAGCACCTGGTCTGCTGCGACCAAACCATCTGTTTAATGCCACAACATATTTTAGGGTCCTTCATTGACTATAAAAGGTGTATTCATTCTATACCTTCTACCTAATCAGCTCCTGTTCTCCTCTGGGGGTGGGGTGGGAAGGAAGGACAAATCACCTCCGGGGGAATTAAAGGTATTATTACAGAAATATTTCAGACATCATTCACAGAGAAAAAGATGCCTAAATGACTGAGGAGGTTTAAACAGAGACAGGTGAACACCCAGTTCTATCCATTCCCCAACACGTCCGTTTTCTATTAATGGAAGACTTCCAGATTAGTAAAACACTGGAGGGCGTCTCTCCACGCCTTGGAAAAGGTTCCAAAAGGCCAAAAATCACAACCTAAAATCACAGTTCCACGAATGCAACCCTTGACTATCCCACCAGAAACTCTACAATGCATCATTTTTATTCTGCCCATCAAAAGGCTTATGATCTCCTTATCGTCACCCCATTAGGGAGAATAAAATGAACAGAAGCGACATATATGTACTGCCGTGCTGGCACATACGGGCTGACACATATGTGCACGGGAAGCTGTACATATATGCCCGGACATATACATCATGCTGTGCGTGCCTGTGCATGGAAGGCGGCTCCGCAGCGGCCGGGGGGACGCTTCCCTTGGGCAGCCCCTGCGCCCTTGACATGACAGCGGCGATCTGTCTCCTCTCCTCTTCGCTCAGCTGGCTCAGATCCGCCTCCATGCCGGCCGGGATCACGGTGTGCAAGGAGCTCCCCGCCCCGCCAGCCCCTCCTCCGGCTGCTGCCGCCGCCGCCGCCGCCGCCAGCCCTTCCGGGAGCCCTTCCCCTTCCAAGCTCGCCTCGTTGCCCATGGCTCAGGGGGACTCGGGGCCGCCGCGCTCCCTCCTTGCGCTGCGTCCCCGTCGGGAACCCCGCGGCCCGAGGAGCAACCGGAGCCGGGGTCCGCCGTGGGGCGTGCAGGCGGCGGAGTCCCAGGGCTCGGGACCCGGCACCGCTGCCCGGAACGCCAGGCGGGTGTTAGTCCCGCTCACAGGTGACGCCCGCAGCCGGTGCCTCCTCCATGTTGGACAACTCCCCGAAGCCGCCTCAGCGCCCCGAGCCGGGGAGAAACACGTCTGAGCTGTGCCAGCCGGGCGCCGTCCGCCCCTCCCACCGCGCCCCGCCTCCTGGCCCGCGCCCTCGCAGTGCGCATGCCCGTCTCGGAACAGGTGATGGCCGCGCCCGCGCCTAGGCCGCGCCCGCGCCTATCCCGCGCGGCGTCTCTCTGTATCCTTCCTCACTCTCGCACCGATTTAAAGGAGCCTGGGGAGAGCGCAGCTGAAAACCGGGACGAAACAGCCGGCTTTTCTTTCAGGCATATTTCAGGATGCCTCAACCTGAGTTTTAGCGAACTACATTCAAGGGGCAGGGAGGGGCTGGAGGGGAAATATCTGTTCCCTTCTTTGGACTCATGGGATCTGTAGTTTCAATTTTTTTTTTTTTTTTTTTTAAGGAAGGGCTTTTTAGGATTTTAGGAATGGATTCAGGTAACTGGAGATTAACCTATGATACCTTTGGGACAAATTCTCCCAAAGGAGCTAAAACTGGAGCTTTTTATTTAGGACTTTTCCAGAATAATTACATTAAAATCTTAGATACAGCATCAGTAAGGTGGTAAAGTTTTTGAATGCTTGTCACTGTATTGTTCCCTAAAGGGACGACACAAAAGTAGAGGATTATGGGAAATTGTGCATGGGATACTGTAGTAAGATTCAGATTGTAGAATATTAAAATGTTAAAGTGATGTGAAATTTTGAAAATAAGAAATTCAGTACCTTTTTTTCAGTTCTTCTCTTGTGGAGAGACCCCCGAAAGTTAATTTATATAGAGGCACATAGCTGGTTAGCAGCAGAAGTATCACTAATAACCGTTCTTCAGACCCACTTCCCATCCATTCCCAAACACACAAACTCTTCTTGCTACTACATTTCCTAGAAGGAGATGTTTTAGTTCAGCACTGGATATGCAGCCCAAGTTTTACTCTCCACCTTGGCTAACTAAATGGACCTAATGTCCCAATTGTTGAGGTTAAAGAAAATCAAAAGCTAACTACTGGGAATGAATAAATACACAGAAATGAATAAGTTGCTCAGAAAGTTTCCAAGGTTTTACAATAATCGTTATAATAGTTTGATATTTTGCATTCCACTTGTATCAAAACTAAAAAATGGCACAGTTATAACAATTTGTGATATGTGCTGCTTTTTAAAGATGTCTAGTCATCAGATGAAGTATCATTACCTGTTGGGTTCCTACAAAAACTTTGCATAAACTTTGATTCTCTCATAACATACTGAGATATGACTTCCAAAGTCAAAACTGCGAAGAGTCATACATTATTTTTAAATAAAGAGCATGCTTTCACCTCACACAAACCAATGACCAGAGGCAACCTGACATTCTGATAGCCACACCTGGAGACAAATACACAATCATCATACTGCCTGGAAATAAGTTTGCTTCAAAAAAGGAGATAATTGGTACGTAATCCTGAATCTCTGGCAAAATGAGTAGTTGCTCCAATGCCTAGAGAGCCCTAAGGCTCACTAAGGCTGGATGGAGGTGGGGAAGAAGAAGATTCATGTGCTGATTATTTTTTCATAGTATGCTCAAGTGTTGTGAGAATAAAATACATTTGATAAGTTTACATTCACAAGCCACAAGGCTTAAAGAAATGATAAGATGAACACTCAAAGTCTAGCCTCAGAATAATGATTAAACTAGAAAACAGATTGTTAACTCTATATTCTCTCCCATTATGGGTGGAAAGGAGCCTGTAAAGTAATAAGAAATAAGAAGTGAAAATCAATATGCCAAGTAATGCGCATAGACTAAACAAAAAGCAATAATTTGTAAGATGGGACTATTATAACCCATTGTGAAGACATGTGCATTCACCTTCTCCTTCCCTCCTGTCACAGGAGCAAACGTCATCAGAAAACAGGAAAATGGGATGTATGATAGAAAGAGTAAATGGACTGCGAAAACAAGTGGGAAACATTTTGGTTGTTGAGGTTTTAAAATGACTTTGCCTTTAGGACCTTTATATCTGTGAGTTTCGAAAAATATTTCTTTTTTTTCAGTCTCCCATTTGGGCTTAACAGTTGCTTGTGCCTGGGAGGTGTTTCTGATACAAAGAAAAACACTAGAGCAGAAGCCAGGTGTATTACTCGAGTTTGAATTCTCAGAATTCTGAGGGTACAAGGATGAGAAGTTAAATGTTATAGATAAAATTTATCTATACATTCTCTCCTTGCTTACCCAGAGAAATATCACAGTTAGTTTCATTCAGCAAACTCACTAATGGTGCTGTATTCAAAATCTTTGTTGCTCCCTATTCATTATACCTACTGTAATGATCATTTATTTGAATTTAGATTTAATTTAACAAGCTGATAGTTCAGCTCCAATACACTCAGCCTGATAGGTAGGTCATGAAATTAATTAATTTATGAAAACTTGCACTGTTATATACCATGATGTCTTTCTGAAATGACTTCTCAACTCTGGAAAACCAGATCTTTTCCTTTGTTTACTTTTTGTCTCACTTTCCCATGTAGTTTCTATTTTAGTAGATAAGTACCCATCTAAATGTGATAATTAACAATAAATATGACAAGATAATGAGTCCTTGGAATGAAATCGCCCAGTCTACCCATGTCCTTGCAGACACCACTCAACTTAGGATAAAACCAAATAGACCACCCTGTGTGTCACATGTCCCATACTTGAATAAATTCAGGCTTTGCAAAAATTAAAGTTAGAATAGTCTTCATCCATATAGAAGAATGTGCAGTCTCACTAGTTTTTAAAAACCCACAATTAAATAATCTTCTTATAACTTAGCCTTTTAATTAAAAATAATAGCATATATTTATTAAATTCTATTTAGTAAGCAGTTATCTGAATAGTGGCTTATTTATTAAATGTCCATTATATCCATATTAAAATCATTGTAATAGTGCAAGTGAGTGTTTTGTAAAATACGCCATTTTCATAAGTTAAATTTGAGAGTATAAATAGATTCAAACTTCCTAGAAAATAATTTAGCAATACTTATCAAGAGCCTTAAAAAGAGTCATAATCTGTGATACACTTCTAGAAACCAGCCCTAAAGAGATTGTTTGAGTTATATAATGGTATTATGGAAAAATATGTTCACTAGAGTATTATTTATAGTAGCAATAAATAAAAAGTCATTACTGCCTCAGTAAACGAGAATGGAGAAGTAGAATCTGGTACAACCAGATGACTGTATTTTGTATTTAAGATAATGTTTTTAAAGAGTCCATTACAACAGAGGAAAAATTTCACAAAGTATACACTGGACAAATTTTCATAAATGTGATCACAATTGTGCAAAAAATTAAGTTACTAAAATGCATAGGAAAAAACCCCAGGAAATTAATAAACCAACAAACAGAACCCATATATATTTAGTGAGAAGACCATAGGTAATCTTACTTTTTCTAATTTTCTATAGTTTCCATATTTTCCAAAATCAACTTGTAGGATTTTGTTTTTTGGTGTAGGAGCACCAATAATTATGACTAATCATTTTTTAAAATGACAAAAATAATGCAACCTGTTAAGCTAGATAAGCAAAATGTTATTATCATTTTGTGACAAATGCCTATGAAGAAAATGAAAAAAAAAAATTACCGTGGGGTATACCCTAACAGTGATTTCACATGATTAGGTGAGTGATAAAACAAACTATTCTTATACTTTCTATATTTAAAAGACCAAAAAAAACAAAAAAAAAAAAGACCGTGCATTTTAGTGTATGTGTGCATGTATATATTCATGTTGGTGTAAATATAGACATAATTTTTATATAGGCACATTTTTCTAATGTTCCTTCTGTAATAGAAGATAAGAGAGGATTGCATTAATTTAGTGGAGCAAGAGCCTGCAGTGGTTGAAGGTCCGACTTCATTTTTTGCTATGGTTGATCTGCTTCTCAATTGCAGCTCCAAGCCATTTTTGTTAGCTTTGCTTTAAAATGAGATTTGCAGCTACAGAGGAGGAAATTCAAGTGAGATTGCAGTTGATTATGAACTGGCTTCTCAATTTTGAGGGAGAAACACATGAGAAGTATTTTAGAAAAAAGTTTGATAAATTTATTTTTGAATTCTGACATCTGGACTATCAGGCAGTTGTTTTTTTTCTTTTCCCCTTTATACTTACTCTACAGCAAAGCTGTAATTTAAAATAAAAGAAAAAAGTTGCTTGTATTTCAAATATGTTCCTATAGACATAGGGTATATAAAATTTTAAGAATAAAATTAGTTACCACGCCACTTTACACCATTACATTGTAAATTGAAAAATGACTAATAAGTCATGAGGTTATAACTTAGGTGATTCAGCATTACTTATTTACCTGTTTTATAAATAGGCTTTATTTTTTTTAAAGATTTTATTTATTTATTTGACAGAAAGCGCACACAAGCAGGCAGAGCAGCAGGCAGAGGGAGGGGGAGAAGCAGGCTCCCCACTGAGCAGGGAGCCTGATGTGGGGCTTGATCCTAGGACCCTGGGATCACAAACCTGAGCCAGAGGCAGATGCTTAACCAACTGAGCCACCCAGGCGCCCCATAACTAGGCTTTAGAATTCAGAACCTACTCTTTGGAAAATGGAGACATGTGTGCATGTCTTATTCTTTATGATTTTTTGGTTGACAGTGTCTGACTTGAAATCCTAGCTCTGACATCCTACATCTATTTAGGTTAGTAAGTCACTGAATTTTTAGAACATGAGGTTCCTCAACTGTAAAAATGGAGAAAATTATATACTATCTCTTAGGATCCTTGGGATAATTACATGAGAATAAGATGTGAATGCACTTTTAAGCTAGGAAATATATCAGCACAGTTGTGATTGTTAAAATACTGGTGCTAGATGAATCACACCTCCCTCTTTACAGTGGAACTGCCACGTTTTCTAGCAAGAGATACTGTTTCCTCACGCTTTACCAAGAGAATATGGTAGGAGAGGCATGTAACTTCCTAGGCTCGCCTTCCAATCTGGCCCTCTTCATATTCAGAGACCTCTATGCTCTGAAGAAGCCCAGGAGGTGAGAATTCAAGAGAGATGAACTCAGCTGCCCCAATCTCCAGTTATCCCAGCCGTGGCCTTGGTGAGTCCCACTGGAGAACCCTGCCTCCGCTGCCATATCTGGGGCTATAGTCACATCACTGAATCAGATGGAGCCAGCAGAAGTGCCCAATCAACCCAAAGAATCAGAAAATGGAATAATAGTTATTATAATAATTACTGTCTTATGTTAAGTCACTCAGTTTGGGGGGTTTTGTTAAACTACCTAACTGATATTCCAGTTTTTACACAGTATGATTATGCATAATCTTTAAAAATTCCCTTTCCACTCTTTTGCTTCTAGTGACTATTTCCCCATTTACTGTCCAGATGGACTTGAGTTATTTGTTCAAAATTTTCAAATACCATCCTTCTAAACTATAAATGGGAAAGAGCTCAATTATGCTGAAAATTTACGTGCTTTTATCGTGAAAGGCTCAAACAAGAAAATATATGGGAAGATCATTTTTCAACTATGTAATGCTATCCAAATATAAAGTTATATAAAAAGATGAAAAATTTATGCATGAGAATTTTTCTGAGAAAGACCAATGTATTTATTTGAGAAACTTCTGGGGGAGGAAGGTGGCATTCTTAAGGTCCTACTCAACATGGTGGCTAGATTACAGATTTACAGATCCATATGATACAAATAATATATGTTATATAACAGTGTCTTTAATATCTATGCAGTAAAACCTGTTAACATTCACATTATCTTCTAAAGGAGTCAGGATCACATCAACTAGAGGATGCTCAGTTTTACCTAGCCTGGTGATGGACTGGAATTCGACATTTTGAGAAGAGAAATTAGGGCTTATCTGCATTGCTCCACGGAATAAAGAGAACAATTTGAATTGGTGGAGTAGCACGGATTGGAAGACAAATGTAGAGAAATATATAAGGGATGAAAGGGACATGATGCCACTTACTTTGTGGAAAGGGGGAAATGGAAATGACCTCACTGCTACCCTCTAATGGTGATGTGGCCTAGGGGCCTTTTCAGGACTGCCCTGTCAATGAGTCTTCAAGGTGGTTCCTGTGGATTGTGCAAAGTAAAGTCCAACTTTTCTCTCTCGTGCAAATTCCAGGAAAATACACGTTACTAAGGCATTTATGCATTATGGATTCTTTGAGAGAGGATAGAAGTGAGGAGTGACACAGAAAGAGATGCAGGGCTTTATATCCAAGTTGATATACATTAAAAACATAGACGATATAGATACCATGTGCATACACAGGAGCCAGAGGACAAAGGACATTTGACATCTAGGTTTCAGTCATTATTATCATATGGACTGAAGTGTAAGGTTTATAAGGTTTACACAGAGCCCCATAATTTTCCCATGTGCTAATTCCAAGCTAATGGGAGGAATCTTTGGAAAGTTTTGCTCTCGTCCGTCTGCAATCAGAGAAAGAATAGATGCATTTCAATAGGGATATATAAAGTGGAATTGGAAAAAATTACAAATTACTCTTTTTTTTTTTTTCGCAAATAGGATGCCAGGTTTTATTAGAACAAAAGAAAAAAGAATGTAAAAATTTATCTTTCACAATGTCTAACTCATATTTATACCTCCTAATCTACTAAATTGGGGGTTTGCAAAAACTATGTTCTGTGGTCCAAATCTGGCCCCTGGCTTGCACTTGCAAATAAAGTTTTATTACAACACAGCCATGCCCATTTGTA
>NC_138380.1:71944024-71998700 GCF_054177405.1 Leptonychotes weddellii | reverse complement strand
CAGAAATATTATTCTTTTACTTAAATATACAAGAGAAATGTTAAAGAGAGAATGAACACAGATGTTACCAAAAAAGACCTATTTATTTGTAAGTAGACTAGAAGCAGAGATGAGGTATACCTTTTAAAACTATATTTAGTTTTAAAATAAAACTAAATTTTATTTAGTTTTAAAATAAAACTAAATTTTATTTAGTTTTAAAATAAAACTAAATTTTATTTAGTTTTAAAATAAAACTAAATTTTATTTAGTTTTAGGGGCGCCTGGGTGGCTCAGTTGGTTGAGCGACTGCCTTCGGCTCAGGTTGGAGTCCCGGGATCGAGTCCCGCTTCAGGCTCCCCGCTCAGCGGGGAGTCTGCTTCTCCCTCTGACCCTCCTCCCTCTCATGTGCTCTCTCTCATTCTCTCTCTCAATAAATAAATAAAAATCTTTTTAAAAAAAACAAACTATATTTTATAAGTAATACCCATTTTAAAGGTTTGCTTTCCTAATTGTTCACAGTCAAATTTCACACCAGTATGAATGAATGCAGCTCCAGATCAAGTGGCTACATTTTATCTTGCTGATTTTGGTAAGTGCTGTGTAATTTATGTCTTGTTCTTATCCACCGCTTAGGGGAATTTTCAATACTTTCATGTCATACACGTATTTACAAATAGAAAAGGCAGTAATTAAAAGAAACAAAAATAGAAAGAGAAGAGAAAATAGTCCTATGTGGTCCTAAGGCCCTAGGTCCTCCTAATGAAACTGCGATCCATTCTGGATCAGAAATCCACTCCTTAAATGTGGCACACTTGAGGTGAAGGGTGGGGGTGGGGAGCGTGAAATAGGAACAGAGCAGCAGTATAACCTGGTGCTTTACTGCGAAGGCTCAAAACTCCGCTCTGCTCTGTGATCCTGCAATTTGCTAAGCAGTGAACAGCCAACCTACCCAGGAAGCTTACAGCGGGCCATATGCTGTTCTAAGCCCTATGTCAGTCGAGTTTTGCAACAGACTTATTTTATGGATTAGGAAAATGAGGTTACTTTGCTTCTTCATGTCTGCTTTGGTTGTCGAGCTGAGATTTTACCTCAGGTAGTCCATCTCCAGAGCATATGCTCTTAACCACAAATCAACACCGCTTCAAACCTCAGTTTATACCTCTACAAAATGATGGCATGGGTGACTATTATGGTATGCTCTGCCTACTATCAAAATGTAATAAATTTCAGTATGGGTAACTGGATGTCAAAAGCCTTTCACATAATAAGTTCTTGCTAAGTGTTGACGGCCGCTAAGTTTGTGGTAGACACGGTGTCTGGAATGATAAAATAGAGTTTTAGAGATTATCTTGTTTTTATTAAATTTAGATTTCAGAATCAGATAAATCAGACCTAATGTTGAAAGGCAAGATATTTCCCAGGACTATCACCTATTTTAATTCGATAAACTAATTTTGAAATATCAACTCTGTTTTGTAGTGCACAGAATTTTGATTTCTGAAAAAGATCTAAGAATATATAGCATGTAATAAAGGATTTGAAAAACAGTTATCCAAATTGGCAAATTCAGGAATCCGTTTTAGGTGTTGATCGGCACTGATGATAATGTTCTAAGCACAGGATTTACTTCATGATAGTCCACTAGCTGCCCACTGGTGTTGAACCCATAGCTTCTCAACTCACATGTTGTATTTGTTGTTACAGAAATGTCAGATATCAAAGGCCTGCATACTAGGGGATAGCTGGGTGAAATGCAAAGGACCGTGGCCTGGGAAGCCATAGATTTATCCTCTAGACATACCTTTGGATAAGTCACTGACCCTTGCTAAGCCTCTGCATTATCAGCTATAAAGTGTTTTCTTTAAAGAAAGCAGTTGGCGCACTTGGGTGGCTCAGTCGTTAAGCGGCTGCCTTGGGCTCAGATCATGATCCCGGGGTCCTGGAATCGAGCCCCGCATCAGGCTCCTTGCTCAGCGGAAAGCCTGCTTCTCCCTCTCCCACTCCCCCTGCTTGTGTTCCCTCTCCTACTGTCTCTCTCTCTGTCAAATAAAAAAGAAAGAAAGAAAGAAAAAGAAAAAGAAAGAAAGAAAGAGGTTGTTAGACCTTCATATGCCAGGAACTGCACCCAGGTGGCCTTGATTTGTGTTCTTAATGTGTGTAAAGGAATTTGCAAGTATGTGCATGTGCTGAGTAGCTTACACTATTTTGGTGAATGTATATTGTGAGGGGAGGTTGGGGAAGAAACCACATGCCAATGGACTGGCTGTGTATACCTACAAATGGTGATTATGTGGGACACAGTATGTTCTTAGAAAAATGGATGATGTTCAGTTGCCCAAAGTCCAGAATTAAGTCTGCCTGAATTGAATAATCAATTAGGTCTCTTGAAATATTGGCATCAATATTTCAGTTTGTGCTGCTTAGAGAATTCTTCTCTGGGTTTCCTCATTAATTCTACAAGTAATTCTTTCTTTCTTGGTAAGACTACTGCTGCTTATTTTAGGTTTTCTTTGTATGTGTGATCTCCATAGAGAATAGTCATATCTAAACACTGATTTAAAAAAAAAAAAAGACATTGTATTAGCTAAAGAGAAAATATCATTTTTCAAAAGTTTTATTAATTTGCCTGCCTTTCAGGAGCTGCTTTGGAAAATGACATGAGACTGTCCTAGCTCAAATTGCTTATAAAACTTAGATATACTACATATAATTTCCTCAAACTTGATTAAAATAATTACACATTAAGCTAACAGTATTTCATCCACTGCTTTCTACTACTTTGTCACTCTTTAGTAAGAATTTAGGAGGTAATTCATGAGAAAGAAAACAAAGAGGCAAAGACTTTGTAAAGAAAATCGAAATAATTTGGCAATTAAAAAAAAACTGTGTATTTAAAAAAACATTTTCATGCTTTTAAAAAATGTCGCACAGATACCTCCAAATTTGGATGCTTAGGAAAACTGTTCACCTACTAGAAGTCATTTCCTTTTAGATGGTTTCCAGATTGTTGCCCTAATGCTTAGCAGCGCCACCACCCCCCGCATCTGTGTTACTGCTCTGCTGAATGGCAGGAGCCAGATGTTAGCTGAGTTAGGGAACCCTGACAGTCTTTAATAAACAGAAGCACATCCTAGATTAACGTAACCATTTGCTTTTCACTTATAGATACATAAGAATTGTAAGTGAAATAAAGAGCTTGATTGTCAACAAACAAAAACAAACAGGCTAAACTTTAAGGACACAATGTCTAACGTAACTGGATTACTGAACTGGTCTCAGGTGTGTTTATCTACTAACACAGAACATTCACATGCCTTGAATAATTTACTATTAAATCTTTCATCTGCTAGGCCAACCATAAAATTGCTCCTTTCCTTACTATCAAATGACAACACTGATTTATAGTGACATCTGACTTTAACTGGGGAGATAAATACTCCTAGGGATAAATATATTTTGGCCTGCATTGGCAAAATAAAACTTCGAATTAAAAATGAAATAAAAAATATTTTTACTTTTACCATATGTGTGTTCTACTGTATACCTTTATTTAGCTAGTAAAAGTGCCCTATACAAAACTGCATTTCAAACTTCTAGGAAAATTTTTCTGGGGGGAAAAGACAGATAAAGATACACATACACTCATAAATTTCAGACTTACATTTTTCAACTCTTGATTATTTATAAAAAATAATTTATCCGATTTTGGCAGTTATCTCAGAATCAGAGCTATTTCATGAGCATGTGACCTGCATGGTCACAGAAGGCTGTATGTTTAGGGGCGCCTGGGTGGCTCAGTCGGTTAAGCATCTGCCTTCGGCTCAGGTCACAGTCTCAGAGTCCTGGGATGGAGACCCACATCGGGCTCCCTGCTCAGCAGGGAATCTGCTTCTCCCTGGACTCTGTTCTTGGTTTAATCTTCTGCTGTCACCATCTTGAAATTCTTATAGCATTTGAACAAGAGGCCTCACATTTTCATTTTGCCCTGGGCCTTGCAAATTACATAGCCAGTACCATTCAGATGTTTATTACATTTGTGAGTCTAATATTGCCTTTAATAGTAAAAGAAATGTAATCAATTTAAACATTGTGAATAAACCACCTACTGGGTGTTTTGCCAGGTTCTTTACTGGCCGAACTGCTAACTTCATGATTGGGGTCTATAAATCCCATATTGATGCCTTGAGACACTGACCAAAGCTGACTATTCCCCTCTCTCATCTTCCCTAGAGATGACTCTCAGCTCTTCCTGGGATTACATGTGCTATCCCTGCAACCATCCAGTTAATTCTCTTTTAGCTTAACCAAGCCCATACAGATTTTAGTTAAACTCAGCCAAATGGGATTTAACCAATATGTACATCATAAATAGGAATTTGATTAAAATAACTAACAAACTCATTAAGTATGATATAATGCTGTATTAAGATGAAATGGAGCTATGAATATGGTCAGAAAAGACACATGTCATTTTTGTTTTTTCATTTTAAACAATTTGCAAGACACTATGTAGGGCAATGTCTCCTTTTTGTTGAATTTTTTAAAAATACATTTAAATTTGAATAGACTTTGGAAGGTATACACTCAAACCATTAACAGAGATGATTAGAGGAAGAGGATATATAAGAGCAGAATATGCCCCTACCCCTAAAATTTGTACATTGATGTCCTAACCCCCAGTACCTCAGGATGCGAATGTGTTTGTATATAGGGCCCTTAAAAAAATAATTAAGGCAAAATGAGGTCATGTGGGTGGGCCCTAATCCAATATGACTGATGTCCTTATAAGAAGAAATTAGTATCAAAAGTAAAAAAAGAAGAGAGGTGCCTGGGTGGCTCAGTCAGTTAAGTGTCTGCCTTCAGCTCAGGTCATGATCCCAGGGTCCTAGGATCGAACCCTTAGTTGGGCTCTCCACTCAGATGGGAGTCTGCTTCTCCCTCTGCCTCTGCCTCTCCCCCTGCTCTCTCTCTCAAATAAATAAAATCTTTTTAGAGATTTTACTTAAAAAAGAAAAAAAGAAGAGATTAGGATCCACACATGCAGAGGGAAGTCCATGTGTGGACTTCTACAGAAATGGCCATCTACAAGCCAAGGAGAAAGGTCCTTAGAAGAAACCAACTATGCCAACACCTTCACCTCAGACTTCTTGCTTCTAGAATTATGAGAAAATAAATTTGTGGTGCTTACGCCATCCAGTCTTTAGTACTTTGTTAAGTAAGGTAGTTCTAGCAAACTAATACAAGCCTCAACAGTGTTGTTCAAAAACGCAAGGCTTTAAACTTATATTTTGATGCCAATTGCACTCAGAAGCCCAAGTAGATTCTTAAGACAAGACAGAATAAAGGTTAAATGATTATAATTAATTCAAGTGACTACAATTTTTTTTCTACCATGACACCCAACCAGCACATCACCTCAATTATGTATTTACTATGACAAATGCTTCCTTCAAAGTGAGATTATGAAGGCCAGCTAGCAAGGTCTCAATATTAAAAATTAAACATGAAGCCTTAAGTACTTTAAAGTTAAAAAAAAATAGAGTGGGAAATACTTAGGAAATATTGGCTATTGAATTGAATATGACATATTCACTGATAATTTGGAATACTGATGAATGCACTGACTATGCTGAAGTCTTATCATGGTAGAAGGTAACTGGAGAACTGTAAGAATTATGAGCTATGTCTTTGTTGGCTATTATATTTATGAAGACTTCAGACATAAGTAACTCAACATGTGAACATTCCTTTCTCAAAAAACTCATACCATTTGTCAAGAAGGAGGTAAAGAGATCCTCTGAGCTCATGTCCTTCTAAATTAGGGATAACACAAGTTTTTGAATCATCTGCTCAGCAATGATCATATCTCAATTCTTATCTACCATTTTGTCTAACAAAATACTCCAGAGACATGCAATTTTCTCTTTGTTTCAGTATGGTCATGCACTTTTTCTCAAATCTCAGAGCTAAGCTCTTAAACCGCCAAGAAAGAGTTCTTGATTCTTTCTCCATGGTTAAAAATCAAATCACCCCAAGTTATTTAAATAGGTATTTTAACTTTCATAGGCTTCTCTGCTAAAGTCTATCAAGTTTTTTCATTGCCCTTGGTTGGGAAATCTCATGTTACAAATCCTTTTATAATGCATTCTTTCTTTCACATAAAATTGAAGCCTCTGTAACAATCTGTAACTATTCCACCAAATAGACATTCTTTTATGGTTCTTCATAAAGTTTACTTTGTCAGTTATATAGCCCATTACAATCTTCTATTAAACACTGTCATGTGGTCACTAAGCTAGAGAATTTGGACATAACAGAGGTAAAATAATTCTTTCGACTTTATGGCTGAGGTGTTAAATAGCTTCTCTGTAATTATGTGGGCTAAGGGCACACAACTACAATCCCCATTTGGTTCCCACAGCTGTATGGCAATGAATTTACATGTTAGGAACAAGCATTTCTGTCTAGGTATAGGAAATAAGGTTTGAAAACTGTTAATCACTTTTTTCTAATGACCTTAAAGTAGCTACCAAATTAGAGAGAAGTCTTAAAGCATTGCTTCCATTGAATTCTTCTTTTTGGCTGGGTGATAGATCATAAAATAAACCAGCAATGGATCAAAAGAGGGAGGATGTAAATATTCAGCCAAATACATACAAACAAAAACCAACATTTCTTATTGACTTGTACAACCACAAAATAAGAGCAAGGAATAAAAAAGAGAAAACGGCAGAATTGAGTAAATGATGTGTGACCATGGAGGTATACCATTGGGAACTTTCAAGAGAACCTGCTGCAAGGAGCTTAGCTGGCTGACAGCCTCCCATGGCCACGTCTTCACATTCGATTGCTCAAGCTGCCAAGGTCACCTTCTAGTGGACAGCTCCTGGCCATTGCCTGAGCCCAGTAGCAGTACTAGAGTTGATGCATTTCTGCTTGTAGCCAGGTCTCCTCTAATGGGCAACCTGTACTCAAGGACTCTCCACCACCTGCCCATGACTTTCTCAGACTACACTTCAAGCTGTAGCTCTTCCTACAGCTTAATCCTCCCTTCCCTTTCTCCTTTCAGGGACGTCCATTGTCAGGCGTCAGGGACACCTTTATCTGAAAGCTCTTCACACCTGCTTCTGCTCCTTTGCCTCTTTTTCCTTTTCATGTATTCCCCTCCCCCCCCACAAATCATTCGCATCTCTGAGGAATGAAGCTGACGCAGAAAGCAAGCTCAATGGAAGAAAAAGAAATTGTTTTTCCTTTAAGAAAATTGTCTACCTTAACTATTTTAGCTCCATGCCACCTAAAGATGAGGAAAATCCCTAATTTGAAGAGATGTTTGGCTTTAATAGAATAAATTAAAGAGCAAAACATGTTTGTGTTTCTCTTCCTTCCAACGTTTCCGCCTTCCCCCCCACCTCAGTTTTCTAAATAAAAACAGAAACTTGGCAAGAAATTTCATTCAAAACAATTTGTTTTTCTCTATTGTAGATATAAAAACTTGGAAACAATTTTGTGTAGTGTTCTTTGTAGCGTCACTCATAGTGGCAATTTTGGTAGACACACAACCGACCAGAGAAAGATTCCTGCCACCAATGTAATTTAGTGAAACCTATCACTGTTGGGTACTGACTAACATGCAAGCATTTTCAAAGGTGTATTTTGAAGTTTCCCACTGATGGCTTTCTATTGGCATAAAGTATGTGGAAACACAAAGCTTCTCCAGGAATTATGTTATTATTTATCAGTGCTCATACATATTCTTCACACAGGTAAGACCAAATTTTGGGTATGCACCGCTGAAGTGCATTACTAAAACTCTCTGTTCTATTTGTACATCTGCTGCTTTATATTTTAATTAATATTTAAAGACAACATATATTATTGATTATTAGGACATCCACAGTAAGCTATAGTATTATTTGAATATTGATTTAGAGGTAAAGAAAGTTCCACTATCTACCTATCTCACTCTTACGAGTGACTTATGGACTATAGCTAGACCACCACAAAGATAAAAGAATTACATTTAAGAACAAAATATGGACTAAAGAAGGAGAGTACTGATTAGTTTAGTAGTAACAGTCCTCTCTTCTGCCCCGTACCCCCAAAAAATCATGAGTTGAGCTATAAAAATAATTAGGAGAATACTTGGTAAAACTTTGAGATTTTTTTTTTTTTGGTTTTGCTTTGGTTTTCTTTAATCATTTAAAATATTTAGGCTTTTCACTGATTTTTTTTAACTTTTCAATCTATGTTTAACATCCCTTTTTGTTATTCTCTGGCTGTTCCTTTTTTTAGAAGCCTGATCTTGTTTTCAGAAGTAGCATCCTCTATAATCCCTCTGAGGACACTCATCACAATTTTTTTCCTTTGTTCCCTAAATTATCTGTTCTCTTCCATGCCATTTGTTCTGATTATCTATATTAAGTCTTCTATTTCATGCTGTGAATTTTCCTAAATTGTGCTGATCCTTGGTTTCCTTTACATACCATTAGGCAGCCCGCAAAGGTTTCCTCTACGATTGTGTAGTCTGTCTCTCACAAACCATCATTCTCAGTGGGAGGACTAATAACTCTCAGATGTGTCACTTCTAGACTTTGCTTTCTCTGTGGCATAAACCTTCCCAAATTTTCTTTGGGCATGTTCTAGGATGGGGCTAACCAGCCCCTGAATGACTGTCTATAAGTACAGTGTTAACTCCTTTCTACATGTTTTCTTTCTTTATCAAGCTACATGCCAAAAGCTCTTAACTACCTGATTGAACTCCTACTAGGTTCTTCCCTTTCTTCATATTGTAGGCAAGGAATATAAACACTCTGTAGTTTTCTTCTCCTTTTCTCTATTTCTCCCCAAGGCCTTGCTGACCGATCTGTTCCCACTCTCCTGAATTCATTGACTTCCAAAATTCCATTTCTATTAACTGACCTGATTCCCTCTCTCTTCAAAACATTAGATTGCATCTGGTATTTCTCATCAATTCTGATCACTGAACAATCTTCATAACTTGCTCTCTTTGCCTTTCTGTTGCTCACTGTGGGGATGGCTCAAGTATCTGCCAATGACTGAAGATAAAGGAGGAGACCTATCCTGTTAAGCACAGTTAAATAGTGCCCTTGTCTATACAGAGAATCCATTTTCTTAATCTTGGGCCTCGTACCTGCATGGCTATTTCCTTAACTAGAGAGGAACATACATACTCATCAACCTCATATCCCTCAGACAACCTTTTCTCCATGTCTTCACACACCACTCCTCTTTTCTTAGGTTGTGTTCATTACCACCAGCTTCTTTTGTGTCTTCGAAGCTTCTGGACCTCCAATCTATCATGTGAGTCAACTACCATTTTTTACTGCTGTGTAAATGGTAGCAGAATTGTGGAGGAGAGGATGAAGAAATTAAGAATAGGTGGTAGGTTCTTTGTGATTCTGGGTAACAGAGATAATGGTTTGCAAATATTAAAACATTTACTTTGTTTTGCCCATTAAACATTTTCTCTTGCAGCCTTCCAAATGCAAGCTCTGATCAGATAGTTTGTTATCCAGGAAGGAACAGATATGTTTAGCCTAGAATAAGGAGGTCATTTGTCAGCTTGGAGTCCTGAGGCAGATTCTTCAGATCTTTAGTTTGGTAATGGCTATCAATGCTCAAAATACAGAGAAACAAGTTTCATCTCCCCCTTTAAATTTTGTTTTATTTTTAAGCACAGAGAATTCAGATGATAAATTTTATTCAATATTGTTGAAAGATTACCCTTACTCACATGGTGGATAATCCAGGAGGTCTATTTTCTAGGATACCAGCAAGAAATGACACAAAGTAAATAAAAAGCTAAAATTTAACTTCTTCCCTCTTAAGGGGCTCTCAGAGGAAGAGGAGCATTTAGGAAAAACAAGGAATTAGAGGCTGGATTTCCAAGTTAAGACCAAATTTACCAGAAGAAAACCTAGACACATCTAGTTAACAGTGTTTCTTTGGGAGGAAGGTCAAGGGTCTGGAGACCAACCCAACCCTCAGATGTTTCCAGCTTTAGTAACGGTGTCATGTGTACTAGAGCACAGGAGAAATGGTAAAAAGAAAATTCAAAAAAGGCAAATATAATTATGGCGAGGCAATACTCGCGATCTTTTGTGATGTGTACAAGGAAACTAGAAGTTCTATCATGTCCATATGAAGAAAGAGGGCAATTCTGTGAGGGCCAGTGGATGAGTACAGGCTCGCCTGCATTCTGAACAAAGATGGAAATTCATTCAAAGACATTATAGAAGGAGGCAAATAGGTAGGATTATAGCTTCTAACATATGATACCAGCATTTGTTGACATTTGAGATCTCTTACTTGAACTGCAGAAAAGACCTCAGGAGATTCAGAAGACTCTGGCATTAATTCAATGACCTCCTTCATCTCCACTTTGTCACATGGTTACATAAGCTCCTACTGTATACACACTGACACCATCTAGAGAGTAGCCCAAGAAAGCTAAAGCACGGAGCACATTGCTGAGATATCCAAGCAGAGGGTGAATTACCTAGAAAGAGGACTTAAGTTGTTAAATATGTATTTACTTATTTGTACATTTATACAATTTATTTGTTGAGAAGCTACTACGTGTTTGGTAACCATATTAGAAATAGGGTGAAAAAAATTTTAAAATCCCCATTCTCACCAAATTATTGGATCTCACTAAACTCACCAAGAATCAATCAAACATATTGTCCCTGAACACTGTAGCATTTTTTTTTCTGATATAAGTTCTTTGTTAGTCTCCTGGCCTTCTTAGCACCTTTTAATATTCTTTGTAGAGCACAGGGGAATCTAGGGTCCTATATATATGAGCTAACAAAAATATCAGATTGTCAGATCTAACAGGCAGAAGATATCCAGATATCTTATCCAGTGTCAAGCTTTACTAGTAATGTCAAGAAAACAAATAATCAAGACCAGATGAAGAAGGGAGAGGTCTGGATACATCAGCCATGCTCTGTGACACAGAATAATATATGAGGTCTTTAGTAAGATGTATGGGGCTACCACATAAAATAGGGAACATCTTCATCTTATACCCAGAGAGTTGCACAGCTCACAGGACTTTGCTTGGAGTCATATTTCACAAATCCATAGATTCTACATTTGTTTGCCACGAGCAGTCTTAAAGCAGGGTCATCCTGGCTAAAAAAATTCAATAGGTAAAATTCTACTCCTGATAAATACTGGCTTATTTTCTAGGAAGTGAGTTATTAGTATATTTACAGAAGATTAACCCAGGTGCCTGCCTTCTTTCCCAAAAGCATCCTTGCCTGCCCTCCTAAAGGACGGAAAGGAATCCTAGGCCAGACATTTAATTCCATTCTTCCCAATATGCCACCCAAACTTTGAAGACCAAGACCATGGCCCCAGGCCCATCTAGTTACCTACTTTCCTCTGCCATTTTCATGTCCCTACTGCCAGGGCATTTTGCCATGGCTGAACTGAAGGGTAGATATTTCCTAAGGACCTACAGCTTTCTGATACTGTGCTCCCTTAGATAAACTTAGACACATCTACAGCCCCCAACCTGAGGTGTGGACGAGGTAGAGGATGAGGCATGAGAACTCTTGGCATCTGACATCCTCGTTCTTTCTCACTCTTCCTTTTTATTCGCAATAATCCCCCAGAATTTAAAGGACTGATTTTTCTCTCCCCTTCTTCAGCCTTTATGTAAAATTTGATGCTCTTGTATGTTAATACATTAAAGTAGAGCTAAAGGGATTTCTTAATTTTGCTTAAATTTCATGACAAAGCATCATTTTCCTATCTTCTTAAAAGACTCAAGAAAGTCAATCCTGTGATTAAGTTAATTTAAGACCTCTTTGTTTCGTGTGTATCAGGCAGTCTGGGAAGAGATGGCTGCTGAGGGTGGCTGAGGAGTTCAACCATATAAGGGCCAGCGTCTCTGGTCCCCCTGTCCTCTTTTCTTTCTCCTCATAGCCAATGGATGGATGCCTCAACTCCAGACAGCACATCTGTGCTCAAGGCAGAATGAAGGCTAGAAAGGGAAGTGCCAATCCCATTTTACTAATCATTAAAAAGAAAAAAACCCAACCAAACAAACACACACCTTCTCAGGACATGCAGCCAGGATGCTGTTTCTATCTCATAGACCTGAAATAAGTTCTATGGTAATGACAGACCAGAACAATAAGCATCTTGCCTGGAATAAGAAATAACATTGCTCTGAATAAAACTGTATTTTGGTTAGTAAAGAAGAAGGAGGAAATTTATATTTGGTTTAAAATTAACACCATCTGCCGTAGACCTACATGTTTGTTTCCAGTACATCATGCATGCACACATATGCACACACATTAACTTAAGATCTCATTGTAAGTGGGTTACAGCCTTTCCATTTAAATATTCAAGACTTATTTAAATACCATTATACTCTTTTATATAAGTCGTGTGAGTTATCCCTCTGAATGAATTTTTCTCTCATAAATTGTACATCATCTTATGTCTAATAAATATTTTTTTGCAAGGTGAGTTCTCCAGGAAGCAGACTCTGAGAAAGAACTGAGCACATAGGATGTTTAGTAGGGATGTCTGGGATCAACATCTGTAGAAGAGAGGGGAAGGAAGCGGGAGTGGGCAGCTTCATCCTCAGCTGATCCTCCCATCCTCCAGTGGGGGAGATTCAGAGGACAGTCCTCCAAAGTTATCTTCAGTTTAAAGGAGATGACTGGTCCTGTGTACTGCCACGACCATAATTCACTGGATGTATGCCAGACGGCCTTGGGCAAAGAGGCTCTCCAGCTAAGACAATCCCAGAAGGGCTGACAGCTGAAGGGTACCTAAGGACACCCACAGTAGCAAGGGAGACAATTCTTTTGTGGTTTCTTTGAAGGGAAATTTGAGTGGTCCATCACCAGTTAGCAAGAAAATTATTTGCCACAATAAAGATATCCGATTGTCATATGCTGGCCCTTGTTACTTGGACATATTTTATTATAAACTTGTTACTTCATTCAAACTACAGACTGATAGCCTTAAGTCTTATGAACATATACATAGAATTCTGGCTGGAAACATATGCAATTACATGCAATAGCAATTAGTTATATGGCTAAGAGTTAAATAGCTAATTAGAGTTGAGTTTTATCCCCTGTAAAAAACCACTGTGGAGAGATTTGCTATCTATACATCACTGTGAGACATTTATTATCACCAATTCCATAGATAAAGAAACTGAAGTTAACGTGCTTTCCCAAATAACCTTTTAATCATGGAAAAGATTCCTCTTTAGGATTAAAATATCTTTTGCAATTTATGGGACTTATAAGAGCTGGAATGTTGTAGAATGAAGTTAATAAATATGAAAAAAAGCCTTATTAACTGCCAAATTCTACACAGACATTATTTTTTATTATTCCAGGAGAGTTAAGTGAACAATTTTACTGACTATTCATTCCACCACATTATTTTCATATGTGAGGAAACTCATTCAAAAAAGATCTTGAATCTTTTTTTTATTTATAATTTTTTATTTATAATTAATTTTTTTATAATTAATTATTTATAATTTTATGATCCTTGCATTGAAGAAGTAACACAGGCTCAACTTGTCAGATTCTTAACTCATGCTTTTTCCTTTATCCATATCCTATTTTAAGGAGACTTCCTATATACCAAGAAGCTGACAGTTTAAAACAGAAAAAGCAAGGAAATATGTCAATGGTATTATCATTTAAAACAAAAAGGTGCAAAATTATTTCCATGATGCTATTAAAGTGTCATTGCAGTAGGAGAGATGCTGTACACCTGTTTTTCTTTTTAAATTAAGGGTGAAAAACAGAGCTAAACCTGGTGCGCATATCGGAAGGGAGTATTTTTATTCTACTAAAAGGGTCTCCGGTTTTAAGTGGATAAGTTCCAGGAATGGAGAAAAAAACAAGCATCAGACTATATTGTTCTGATGACAACATATACAACCCTTTGGTTTTAGTCTGTTTTTTATCACGTACTTTCTCTTCCCTTAAATTTTAATTGTTTATTGACTATATGCCCCACAGGAAGAGAATGCCCTATGCAGACATGGATCCTGGTACTCGGGCCAGGTATAAAATTGGAAATGATGAGAGAATAGCCTATATAAATCTTTCTATCAAAGGTGATCTTATTGATAAGTCATAGCAGTTTGTGGGACAGGTCACTGTAAGGGAATCTACCTCGAGGGATGAAATTGAGACCTCATCTGACTAGAGGAAATAGCTATCTAAACTTACCTTTATATTCTATATGTTCTGTGACTTTCTCATTTAAGTTCTCCAAAAATATTAGGCAAATATTTTAATTAAAACAGTATATCCTTTATTAACAAAAGTTAGACATGAAGACATGCAAATTAGGTAAAGGGTTTGATATGTATTATCAAAATTCTTAACATTATTAAAATATTAATCAAGTTTTATCAAAATATACTTTTGAAACACATCTATTATGTTAAAAGTTCACTTGATTTATCCTGTAACTTCTAGAGGTTTTTCTCTCTTAAGATTAGAACTCCGAAAGCCTAGAAAAGAGATTATAACTTATAAGAATCTATTTAATTGCTCAAAGTACACTGCACATGTAGCCCAGGGAGGTAGGGATTTTAGTAGGACATGCTCTCCCGGATTACAGATCCAAATAAGTAGATTTATTAATAGATTCTAGTAGTTAAAATATTACTAAACACACACATGTAAAGATCACCCCCCAAACAACGGTTGTAACACTGGAATCTGTGAAGAACTTAAACATTCATTACAACAGGCAGCTTTATGTGCTTTAAAGTCTGAAGCTATGGCCATGCCCACACGTTCCAAAGCTGAATACTGGGTCTTTCAGGAGGTATTTATACTTTCTGTAATAATACATGTAGTCTGAAAATGCTATCAGTAATTCAAAGAATCATTCTGTTGTATTATACTTAAAAATGGCCAAGAAATTAGGTTAGACTAAATCATATTTCCTTTTGTGGTATCTTCTGTATAGGGTGGCTTGCTAGGTTATGACTCACTGACACTCTCCAAAAACTGATATATGAAAAGAACTTTTCTTTATGAAGGAGATACGCTTCTCGGTTGATCCCATTACTGTAATACTTCTATATGGAGGGCGCCTGGGTGGCTCAGTTGGTTGAGCGACTGCCTTCGGCTCAGGTCACGATCCTGGAGTCCCTGGATCGAGTCCCGCATCGGGCTCCCTGCTCGGCGAGGAGCCTGCTTCTCCCTCTAACCCTCCCCCCTCTCATGTACTCTCTCTCTCTCATTCTCGCTCTCTCAAATAAATAAATAAATCTTTTAAAAAAATACTTCTATATGGAATCTCAGCCTATGTACTGATATTCTTTAACTGTGTTTTTAGAGGACTCAATATTAATCTGTACCGTTGCATGCTAAATTTTTTTAGATAGCTTTACAAACATGGAAAAGCAAAGCCACGTTTCATTATCTGAGTTGCGAATTATAGAAACTTCCTTTTTTTTTTTAAGTTTTTAAAAGTCTTTTATTGAAGTATAGTTGATAAAACGTTCTTGTTTTTAATGAAACCTTTACTGATTTAATTTGATATTTTGATTATAAGCAAAGGTCAAGATGGCCATTATTCTGCTTTGGGAAAGAACAATCAATGAAATAGTTGGAAAAAAAATGAAAACAGCCAAAATTCTCCACTCAATATTTAAAAAATATGGATAGGAACTAAAAAAATACACAAACATTTGAGTGTTCAAGATGTATTATTGTCATTAAGAAAAGTATAAGAAAAAATGTAAAATATAAGCTATTGCTTTTGAGATGTCGGCATGGATGGAGATAGAAGCAGAGCAGAAAATTTCTGAACCCTTGTGAGCTGCGATTGCTCTGTAGGGTGACACCAACAGGCCTTCTTCTGCACCACATTCCAACATCCAGAAGGGCAGTGGTGGGAATTGCCAGAGAACCTCTCATCTACAACTACATCTAAAAAATGGTTAAGGAAAATCCTTCTGATTTCTTTGCAAAGGGCATAATAACAACTTCTAAGTTAAGGGAAAGCTCTAAAAGTTTTTTTTTTTTTTTCCAATTTAAGGAAGCTTAAGGTGCATATGGGTGGCCCAGTCTGTTACGCATCTGCCTTTGGCTCAGGTCATGATCTTGGGGTGCTGGGATCGAGACCCACGTTGGGCAACCTGATCAGTGGGGAGTCTGCTTCTCCCTCTCCCTCTGCAGCATCCCCTGCTTGTGTTCCCCCCTCTTTCTCCATCAAATAAATAAGATTTTTTTTTAAAAAAAGGAAGCTTAACTAAACTGTGTCTGATTACAAATATTTCTGAAGAAGAAATGAATTGTGGCATAAATAAATAATCAATGTAGATTGCATGACTGGAAATCTCTGTTTCCATTATCTCTGAGAAAGAAATTGCTTCATATTTAAGTCATCACACACCTTCGAATTGTACATCTCTTGATTTAAAGTACTGTTTGGGAATGATACTTTAGCCTGCAATGACAGTAACTGATCTACTTTGGATGTTTATAGAGGTTACCTGGTATATTACATTAAGGAGAGTGAGAGAGAGAAAGAGGTTCAGTTATTCTAGTCATTGATCTAGATGACTAGATGACATTGATCTAGAATGATCTAGTTATTCTAAGAGGCATAACCTCACACGTCCAAGCGATGGATATCACTATTTTAAAAATCCTTTTAGTGATCCTTTCTAAAGCCATACATTAAGTAGTATGTACTGGAGGTACCAATATATATGAACAGGGAAAATATTAAAAACAAACCCAAACTACCCTAAAGTTATGTGAATCAGTAACTGGGCTGGTATAAAATTTTCAATGATAGCATGACATGCTGATTTTATTTTATTTTATTTTTACATGCTGATTTTAAAAAGTAATGAATCTAGACAATTTAGGCAGTCAGAAGAAAAGGCAACAGGTTCTTAAAAATTTTTAGATGAGTCCAAGAGCGACTGTAGTCATTACAAAGGTACCAAGGTCAAGGTTATGTACCACGACTTTAAATAAAATGGTTTCATTAAATGTGGAGATAAAAAATAATATTCTTTAGGGGCACCTGGGTGGCTCAGTCATTAAGCGGCTGTCTTCGGCTCAGGTCATGACCCCAGTGTCCTGGGATCGAGCCCCACATCGGTCTCCTTGCTCAGAGGGAAGCCTGCTTCTCCCTCTCCCATTCCCCCTGCTTATGTTCCCTCTCTCTCTGTGTCTCTGTCAAATAAATAAATAAATAAAGTCTTTAAAATAGTAATAATAATATTCTTTAAATATTTCACATGTGCGATTTTAAATATATTTGTAATAGTGAAAACAGTGTTATCTAGATTCATGAGAATTTATATCACAATTTTTGGAATGTTATAATTTGAAAAATGTGGAATTAATTTATATTTGGTGTCACCTAACAAGTGAACATATGTAGTATTTAAAATTAAAGATAATTAATAGGCAAATTGTTTTTAAAGTCTTCTTAACTTTAAATTTCTCTTGATGTACAACAGCACTATAATACTTAGCCATTTTTCTATGTGAAGGAAATCATTATAGAGAAATGTTAAATTACTTTTTAAAGGTTATATAATTTAGGCAAGTTACTCCATTCTTGAGTGAGAGAATTAAATTCTATAATAACGAGTGCTTCTTTTAAGGGGATCTTATTAAAAACAAGTGTTTTTAAAGATAGAGGAAGAGCAATAAATTTTATGATCATAATACAACTTTTTTTCTTTTTCAGAGAGAGAGCATGAGCATGGGTGGGGAGGGGGTTGGTGGGACAGATGGAGAGGGAGAGAAAGAATCTTAAGCAGGCTCCACGCCAAGTGTGGAGCCTGATGCAGGGCTCAGTCTCACAACCCTGAGATCATGACTTGAGCCAAATCAAGAGTTGGACACTTAAACCCCTGAGCCACCCAGGTGCCCCTAGAACTTGCATCTTTAAGCTAAGGCATTCAAATCCCTGGATATAAGTCCTTTTTTGATACTTATAAGTCATTTCCTCTTGGTGGAATTCCACAAAATATATGTACAATGTAAGATACATGTAATTTTTTTTCAGGTACTAATTATAAAGGAGGTATTTAACTCCACTATCATTAATTTTTAAAAATCAGATCTTTCAGAACATAGATCACAAACTGCTGAATCATATGTTATCTCTTAAACCAGTTCTTAGAAAACAGACTGTCAGCCTGAAGCATTTCTGGGAATAAGATCAGAGAGCACTTAGATGGCAGAATTTCTGAATTTTTTGACAAATAATTTTTGGCCTAAAAAATTATTTATATATTTCACTCTTCAATTAGGGTTTAGGTTCATATACCTGAGGATATTTCAGAGAGTATAAGGTATTATGATTATCACTAAGAAGATAATGGCTTACATTATCTTAATATAATATATGAGGAGAATCAGAAAGTATTACTCTTCTTCTACTTGTTTTAGATTAGGGGCTTCTTAAAGATATAGATTCCTGGGCCCTCAGACCAGAAAGTAAGGGTAATTATGGAATTTTAAGAACCCCTTGGTTTATCCTTATGTGTTCTGAGGTCTGAATTCCATCAATCCAAAGAATGACATAATAAGTTAATTTATATAGGATTCTTTAATAATAGGTAAACCCATGCTTATCCCTGTGGGGAGG
The DNA here is from genome assembly GCF_054177405.1 of Leptonychotes weddellii. Taxonomy (NCBI): domain Eukaryota; kingdom Metazoa; phylum Chordata; class Mammalia; order Carnivora; family Phocidae; genus Leptonychotes; species Leptonychotes weddellii. The sequence continues at coordinate 71,980,061 of NC_138380.1, read as the reverse complement.
AGTATAAAATAAGCCATTATAAAGTAAGAAATCTATATAAATATGCCATTTGTCAATCTATTTTGGAATAGTTTGAAAATGAAAGATAGATTCTAGATTCCTGTAAGATAATGGTGGCCACATACATTCCAAATACTACGAAAAGTCTCATACAGATAGTAGAGATTAGGATAACAAAATCATCCCAGCTTACACCTCTAGCACAAATAGAAGCTATAAGGGTCTACACACAACCAATCTACATGTAATTGAGAAAATAAAAGCAAAAGACCATCAGGAAAGCAGCAAAGATGGCCCCGGAATCCATCCATACAAAGGAGAGAGTGGGGAGGTGACTAGGCTCTAGTAGGAGTGGTAAACAGATAACATGTTAGGGTTCACTCCCTGAAGGAAAAGACCCAACTTGTAGTAAAAACTAGTGAAATCATTTACAAGTCATGGCAGGTGACAGCCTTGGATAGTGAGGACCTAAGCGGAAGGTCTTGGAAAATGTACAGGATCTGATGCAGGCAGTCTTAGGAATACGTAACTTCTGGGAGAGAGAGTGATATCTTGGAAGACACCATATTTCTTGCAAATGTATTGGTGAAGGGACAAAAGGAGATTAAAGATAAAGAAAATTCTTAAACAAAACAACACAAAAATCCGAAGAGAAAAATATAATAAAATGCACCATCTATTTTAAAAGAAAGTGCTCTATGCTCTAACAACTGAAGAAGGAAAAAAATGAACTGAGGAACTATGTCACATAGCTTCCCAACCACTTTCTCGTATGATCACCAAGTATAATGTTAGTCCAGGAAAACAGAACACAATTCAAACAAATAAAGGGGAACAACTTCAGTGTCATCCATTAACAGTTATAAATTTTAAAAAATATATAAATATATATAATATATTCTCTATTATATAATTAATATAAACAATATAAATAATTATATTCATATCTAATTTCATATAATTACATATAAACATATATAAGATTCAATTTTTCAGCAGAGGAAAACACATATACACACACAACCTTACATGATGATGCATAGGACCTATAATAAATATTATTTCATCTTGAAGAAGAGCAAATTTAGAGGAATTATACTGAGACCAAGGCTCATATATAGTGCGCTATCTCTGAGGAGAAACAGACCACTGGAACAGAAAAGAGAGCTCAGAAGAGATGTACACACATTTTATCTCCTGATGTATACCAATCTTGCCATTGCAAATACTTGGGGAAAAGATGGTCTTTTCAAAACAAACAATAAAAAAACAAAAACAAAAACAGGCTCAACTGGATATAAGAACAAGAAAAAAAAGATCAATCTTGATTCTTACTTTACACCATACCAAAAGTAAATAAACAGTGGATCATATAACTTACATGTGAAGGGTAAAGTCATTAAGCATTTAAAAGAAAAAAAATAGAGAATATCTGCATGACTTTAGGGAAAAGAAAGCTATCTGTCTCAAACAGGACACAGAAAGCCCTAACTATAAAAGAGAAGACTGATAAACTGGATTTCATAAATATTTTAAAAATTCTGCCCGCCAGAAACAGCAAGAGAATGAAGATATTCCAAAAACTTATATCTGACAAGGCCTCATATCCAGAATATATAAGGAACTCCTACCAATAAATAAGAAAATAAGAAACAACTCAATAAAGGGAAAAAGGCAAAAGACATGAAAAGTCACTTCACAAAAGATAGTACCTAAACGGCCAATAATCACATACAGTACTCCTCAGGGAAACATAAGGTAAAGCCACAGTAGGATACCTCCTAGCAATGAATAGACTGGTTGAAAAAGAAACAAGAATAGAAATATTTACGTGAATGTCCACAGAAGTAGTTTATTATTGTAAAAAAATATTTTTAAAAAGTTAACTATCCTTCAGGAGAAGAGCAGAAAAACTGTACTTTATCCATTCAATAGATTATTAAGGCAATTAAAATCACTGAACGAGTTCTACATGTATCAACAAGTACATAATATTCACTGGTAGTGGTGGGGAGCCAGTTGCAAAATTATATGTATCACCTGAAATCATATATGTATTTTATGGTTACACTCAGTAGAGTACAAAAATATATATTATAATAAAAAACATTTGGGAGTGAAGAGAAGGAAATCGATGGGAAAAGGGACTTTATCTGCATTTATCTCAGTCCTGTAAAAGAAAAGAAAGAAGTATAAACAAACCAAAAAAAAAAAAAAAATAGTGTCGGGCGCCTGGATGGCTCAGTTGGTTAAGTGACTGCCTTCGGCTCAGGTCATGATCCTGGAGTCCCGGGATCGAGTCCCGCATCGGGCTCCCTGCTCGGCGGGGGGTCTGCTTCTCCCTCTGACCCTCTTCCCTCTCGTGCTTTCTGTCTCTCATTCTCTCTCTCAAATAAATAAATAAAATCTTTAAAAAAAAAAAATAGTGTCTGCTTCATTTTCGAGGCCAGAGTATCAATACACCACTCACATTGTTTTAAGTACTTATCTGTGCATTTGAATTTTTCACAATATTTAATTGTAAAACCAAAAAATAATATTGACAGAGAATAAAAGTCTGCTTTAAGAAATACTTGAAATTTGTCTTTTAGGTAAGAAATGAGATTTTACTGAAATGGAGGAAATTATGGTGAAAAATATGGTTAATGATGGGGAAACACACACACATTAAGTAAGTGCCCAGGATAAATGGACGGTTTAAGGAGCCCATGTTCTGGTGAGAAGGACATATGAGTTGGGAGGCCACTGTTTGTGTGGTGGGAGACAGGGAGATGCCACTCAGAGAGAGACAAACCGCACAACATTATACCAACGTCCTTCATATGAACACAGTGATTGAAAATGGCCCAGATGCTTGAAGCTATTCCAGAAATGTTCACATTAAGCGAAAATTCCGTGTGATCATTTTGAGATTTTACTACTTTAGAATTTAAAAACCAAATGACATTTAAAAAGAAAACTAAATTCCTAGTCCCTAGTCTCCTTACAACTACAAAATGCACTATTTCCACTGTATTATGTGAACATAATACATATATTATGTGTACCTGTCGGGATCCTGGAGTTCTGCTGTAACCTATTTTCTGAGTCATTTTTCTGGAGATATTCTCCCACTGAAATTCAGCTTTGAAAACAGCCAACATCTTTGGTTCTTAACACTGGCTGCATGTCTGAATTTCCTGTGGAGTTATATCAAAAAAAATCTCTTTTTTTTAAATTAAGTTATAAGTGAAATATAACACTAAGGTTAAGGTGTACAGCCTGTTGACCCGATACCTTTACATATTGCGATGTGATTACCAAAGCTGACAGCTCCATCAAGTCACATAATTATCCCTTTTTATGCTGAGAACATTTAAGATCTAGTCTCTTAGCAACTTTGAGGTATAAAATATAGTACTATTATCATCACAATGTTGTACATTAGGTCTCCAGAACTGATTCATCCTCTAACTGCAAGCTTGTACCTTTTGACCAATGTTTCCCAAATTCTACCACCCACCAGGACCCTGGTAACTACAGTTCTACTGTTTCTAGGAATATGGCTATTTTAGATCCCACAGATCAGTGACATGAGACAGTATTTGTCTTACCTCACTTAGCATAATGCCCTCAAGGAACATCCATGTTATCACAAATGGTAGGATTTCCTTCTTTCTTATGGTTGAATGATATTCCTTTATTATATATATATATAAAGTTTTTTATTCTTTCATCCATTGATGGACACTTAGGTTGTTTCCAATCCTAGCTATTACAAATAATGCCACAATGAACATGCATGTACAGACGTTTTTTGATATGTTTTCATTTCTTTGGGGCATATACATAAGAGTGGGATTGCTGAGTCATAGGGTATGCCCAGGCCACACACCAGACCCCTTCAATCAGAGCCTGTGACTGTGGGTCTGAGATATCAGTATCTTTTAGAAATCACTAGATTTGTCCAATGTACAGCCAACTTTGAGGGGCTGACTGGAGAACGAACTCAGTCATATTACTGAGCTTGTGCTTTCAGATACTAACTTCACTTCATACTTTTGGCTTTCTCTTTCTCAAAGCAACTGTGCCAAATACATAAGAAACAACATCAAATAAATAGGTATCTTCTATTATTTTATGTAATTTTATTTTACCCCACCTTCAGGACTTGTGCAAACATGTACTCTTTGGGGAAGCACTCACAGCTACTTGAGGTCTGTAAACATGGTCTGGGGGTGCTCGTTTGCCCTTGAGCTCTCCCCTATGTGTGGTACTCGCTGCAATGTCATTACATGGTTTTCTATTTCCTCTACTAGTTCAAACAATTTAAAGTAAAAAAAAAAAATGTGTCTTCGTCATTCTATCATCTAGCACATAGTAGATACCAGATAAATATTTGATGAGGGAATGAATAATCCAACTTAAGAGGTGGTATTATTATTACTTTTTAATAAAATCAATGTATCCTTCATTGCAGAGATTATGTATATTAATATAGTGATGTTGAATTAGTTCATTTGTTTTCATTTAAAAATAATGTAATTTCCCTCTATTATCTCTTACTTAACATACTCTCTTTCTGGGGTGAGCACTTATAACATCCACTGGAGTGGTACTGGTTAAATATGACCAAATGTATCCACATTCTTATCTTCTCTTTCTCCTGAGGCACTCACCAAAATCATGGTCAAGGAAGCTTAAAACTTACTACTTTGGGGCGCCTGGGTGGCTCAGTCAGTTAAGCATCTGCCTTCAGCTCAGATCATGATCCGGGGGTCCTGGGATCAAGACCTGTGTCGGGCTCCCTGCTCAGCGGGGAGTCTGCTTCTCCCTCTCCCTCTGCCCCTCTCCCTGCTCATGCTTTCTCTCTCAAATAAATAAAATCTTTTTAAAAAAAACTTACTATCTTAACCATTAAGTTTCAAAGGAAGGAATTTTTCAATTTGGGTTTTTCTTATATTTATCCATGCACGGTTTTAGGGGTTACACAATTTTACAAAGATTCTTACCAAAAAGCAGCTCTTCCTACTCAGCACTAGGTTACCATCCCAGTGCATCCTATTTGCGGTTTCTTTCTATCTTATCATCCCCATCATTCAATCAGATATTAAGCCTCCTTTTTTTTTATTTTAAGCCATATGTATTTACTTTTCACAATGGAAGATGAAAATTTAGATCATTTGTATAACTTCTCCCACACCTGCTACACACTTGCACCCACTGCATATAGCCAATGCATGCACCCACTGCAAATACGCGTCCAGAGCATCCATCCTCCCAGGAGAATTATAGCTTAATTTTGCCTGGACCAGTATTTACCATTTATATTATTATGACAAAAAAAAAATGCTTTTCTGTGTTTAAGCTACCATTTCTTTCCAATTATTTTCTCTCTTTTTTTGTTTTTTAGTTCGGGTCTATATCGCGTGTTAGCTAATTCTCTAAAATATTTAGTGTTCGTTGGTTGCCTACTCATAAGTGAGTTGGACTTTAGACTGGTGATTGGAAGCTTTGTGTGCATGGACAAATTTGTTAAATATGGTTTCACCGTAGAATGATATGACTGGATTCTTTGGGGGGATACTACCAGTATTAATACCTCTAAATGTTTTCTGCTAGATTTCCTGGACAATAATTTTCACATCTCTTGCTTAGAGGGTATAAACCTAGTTCCCTAGGCTCTAGGATTAATCACCAGAAAAAAGCTATTCAACCTCACTAATCATCAGGGAAAAGCAAATTAAAATTACAATGCAACATGACCATATGTATCAGATAAAAGCATGTACTGGGGAAGATGAGGAGCAAATGAAAGTCTCATAGAGCACTGATGGGAGCAGCAATTAGTTCAATCACAAAAGAGAAGGGTTTAGCTGTATCTACTAAAGTGAAACCTATACATACCCTCTGATTCAGCAATCCCCTTACTTGGGATATACCCAACACAAATGTGTATACATGCTCACACATATTTCAATATTAAATATGGATAAATCTTTTAAATTTAATGCTGAGCAAAAGAAACTAGAACAAGAAAAAAATATATACCAATTCCACTTATGCTAAGTACCCAAACAGGCAAAACAAATCCATGCTGTTAGAAGTCAGGATAATGGCTTTTCTCAAGAGAAAGATAGAAACCAGATGAGAGCCCAAGGTGGAGCTTCTGGGGACTAGGAATGTTCCCAATTTTTGTTTTGTTTTTCCTTGCTCTTTACTTGCTATAGTCCATGACAAAAGAAGCCTCATCCTCCCACGCAAAGATGGATTATTCTATAGCTGTGGCTACATGTAGTCACAGAACTGGCTTTAAACTTGTTCAGTCAAAAACTCCTTTCAGTGAATGTGCTTCTACAATAAGTGATAGCTTCTTCCTTCTGAAAGTCAGTTCATCAGAATGGATTCTCTGCAATAAGCATGCTCTGACAACTAATCAATAAAAAAAAATCTCACCTAGGTGAATACTGCAGATAATGTTAATTCACTTAACCTCTACCAAGTGTCAATACCAGATTTCTACGTTTCTCCCAAAAACTTTATATAAGATGAGCCCCTCTGCTCTGCTCAGAGACACTGTGTCTGATTGGTGTAACTCTCCTTCCTAAAATAGGCTATATATTCAACAATCTTTTTGTTTTAGATATTGAGTGGGTGTCTTGTCCTATTTTGATTACAGATTATGAACATTTATAAGACTGCATACTTAATGACAGATGTGCTCTTCTGTATGTATAGAGATCACAATAAAATATATTTTTTTTAATTCCACAGGACATCTACTTCTGATCAAGATGAAGGGATGGGAACCATACGTATTCTATTGCCTTAAATAACAAAAAAACAGACAAGACATGGAAACCACTGGGTTTCAAAACACTGGCCATTAGTCAATGGAGGACAGAGAACCTGAGGGGAGGGAAATAAACTGGTCCGTAGGATTGCCCTGGCTAAAAGCCCTGACAGAGTTCCCAGGTTGGCAAAGGAAAAACTCAGGTGGAGCCTGATGGAACTCTTTGGTTTGAGGACACAAAACTAAGCATTTCCATTTTTTGAAAGCACCCAGAAAATTCTGATGCATAAGAGCTAGGAACCAGGGGTGCCTAGGTGGCTCAGGCTGTTAAGCAACTGCCTTCGGCTCAGGTCATGATCCCAGGGTCCTGGGATCAAGCCCTGCATCAGGCTCCTTGCTTGGTGGGGGGCCTGCTTCTCCCTCTCCCTCTGCCGCTTCCACTGCTAGTGCTCTCCTGCTCTCTCATTCTGTCAAATAAATAAATAAAATCTTTAAAAAAAAAGAGCTAAGAACCAAAGTTCCAACTGTTCCATAAACGACAATGTTGCATCCAAGCTTTTCCTAGTAACTTGTAAACTGCTTATGGTTTGGCAAGTCATTTCAATTTCTTGGCAAGTCATTTCAATTTCTCTTCTGTAGAAAGAGGAATCATACATACTAGCAACTGCACCATGAGGTGACTTATGAGTAAATGAATTAATAGATGCAAAACTCAGAGAATAGCCTAGCTAATAACATTTTGCTGGTGAAATCTCTTACTATTAGTAATCCATAACCAGGTGGTAATCAGGGAATGACATAGCTTTCATGCCTGAGTAGAAAGGAGGGTTAGTCACAGGGCATCAGACCACTGTCTAGGCTCCTCACAATCTACTGTGAGAGACTTTTAGATTATCTGATGGACATCAGGTGACACAGATGTATAATGGGAATATTTCCACTTTAGTGGAGATATGACATAGTAACTTGCTAAATGTGTTCAATATAAACTCAGATTTACTCCCAAAATTCTTCAGTGTAAACCTTTTCTAGGATGACATCTAAAATAATATTTAATTTTTTTTCCTTGAAGTTTAACATACCCTCATTCTAACACTATTTAAAAGACAAATTACTTGCCACTGTTTGGAAGAAAACCTTTTTAATTTTTTGTAAGTTTTTATTTAAATTCCAGTTCGTTAACATAAAGAAAACCTTTTTTTAAAAAATCACAATAGATCTAGTTCCTTCTCTGCCCTGTTTTATAGTAATAAAAGGATTGAACAAAATTATATGGAAATAATTTAGCTGCCTTATAAAACCATATTGACATATGCTTCTGTCTAGAAACCTTGGAACCTTTTGAACGTCCTTTTGAAAACTCCCTGGACAGAATTAATTAGTTGGCACAGAAAAGCCAAATGTTACACTTATTTGGGCATCTGAATGAATTACAAAAGTTTCGTTAGTTACTTTAATACAATTTCAAACTGTGCATGGGTTGAATATTTTAGACACATGAAATCTTCACTATGAGGTTTCTCGGGAATCATGGAAGAGTACATATTAATCGAAAGAATAAAATCAAATATGGAGCCAAGAGAGCCTTTAATGTTCCTGTCCCCCCAGGGAACAGCCAGATGGCCGTGTAACACTTTCACCTGGCACTCCTACCATTTAGATTTCTAGTTTGGGTTGGATATCAATCCCTTGCGTCCAAATACAAAATTCTCTTTATAATTATACTCATGAACAATCCTCAGCTCTACTTACGTCTAAAGGTCACTTAAAGATTCTCTCAAAATTATTTTAGTCAAAGTCAATGAATTTTGAAGTGACTAATACAATAAACACAGGAAAAGTTAAATATATATGTATATAAAATATATTTATTTGCAGATAAAAATTATATTTTAAACTAATATATTCTAAATGTAAATTTTTGTTTGCTAGAGCTATTTTCATGCCTGGGAATATGACCCATTATAATTGTGTTTTGCTGATTTAATAATAAATTAAGTTAAATAAAAAAAAAAACCCTAAAGATCACATAAATCCCAGAAGTACTCATCCAGCCACAGAGTAAATCTATGAAAAGAAAATGCTGGTGCTTTGGTTCAATACAGAAATTTCTCTTAATGCATTTGTATTTGGGGGTTCTCAGAAGAAAACAAAGTCAAGTCATTGAGAGTATGGGACGGTTAAGAGAAGCAAAACCAAAGCTGTCAGTACAGTGAGGAATTATTTTGTTTGTGCCAAATGGATAATTGTCCCTCTGTATAATGGAGTAACATTTATTTTCATTTCTTTTTCACTCACCTCCTCTTTTTTTAAAAATTTTTTTTATTATGTTATGTTAATCACCATACATTACATCATTAGTTTTTGATGTAGTGTTCCATGATTCATTGTTTGCGTATAACACCCAGTGCTCCATGTAGTACGTGCCCTCTTTATTACCCATCACCACTCACCTCCTCTTTTAACCATATTACTCACATACGCCTCAACCACTGTAATGAATTTTTGTCACATAGGCACTGATGGCCTCTCTAATGATAAATTAAATAGCTTCCATTCATAATTTTTCTCAGCACTGTGTGTGCTATATGCAATCTACTTCTCTGGAAGGCACTCCATTGGAATGCATGACCCTGGACTGTCTTGACAAATACTATTTTATTATTCCTTCTAGTCACTGAAAAGTCTTTGCCTCTTTCTAGATCCTTTTCTCCACCTACATACACCAGACACTTCTGCCTCAGGAGTTTCCTATTTCTAACTGCTGAATAGAGCAAATTATCATCTGCCACTCCACTTCTGAACCCAGCATTTCTAACACTGTATATTCAAACCTATTCCTATTTTCCACTATTGAGAAAAAGTTTCCCTTTATTTTTCCTTGATTATCCATCCTTGAAAGCATATACTAATTTCAACTCATTATTCTCATTCTCAATAACTATTCAATCACAAACACCTGTCAAGTTACTATAAAATGTGCCTCTCAGATCTATTCCATCCTCTTCATGACCACTGGAATAATCTGAATCTGGATAATTTCCTAGAACCTAAGTGTTATTATTCCTAATGTTAGTCTCCCTTGCAACCAGCCTTTGTTAGGAAAACAATTCTCTGTGAATATTTCCACATTTCGGCACAATCTGGGCTTTCTGAGTGGAGTACTGACAGCCTGGGTGAAAGGAGATTGAGTGGTAAACAAGTCTTGGAAATTGAAGATAATGCTTTGCTCTAGAAAGATTGAAAGACATATCTCCCAAAGTCGTTTTGTTTATATTCTAAAGGTAGTAAAACCCAGAAATGTCTTTTTTTCCTCTCCTTCAAAGAATTTTGCTTACTTCCAGGGTAGTGGAACCCTGTCCCTCTCTGGAGAGGATTTATTTACAGTATGGCATTACAGAGTAAAAGTTTCTCTCTTCTTCCCTCCTTCCTTCGTCCTGTCCTTCCTTCCTTCCTTCCTTCCTTCCTTCCTTCCTTCCTTCCTTTTCTCTCTCTCTCTCTCTCTCTCAGCCTTCTTATAAAATGCCAAGTCTCAGAATTTGGGGATTCCTTCCCTATGATGCAAACTACACTGTATGCACAAAGGACATCAGATCCTCATTTCCCTGTACATGGGAAATTGGGGTGTGGCAATGATAAAAAGCTCTGTGAGGAAATGGTCTGTTTTCTGATCAATAGATCTCATGCTTCTCATTACAACCAATTAAACTTTACATCTTGGACAGTACTACAAAATGAATACTGTTTAAACACTAATTTTAGCCCATTATTTCATTGCACAAAATATTTGGAGGATAATATTTTTATTTATTTATTTACTTTTACTACTAGGCTTTGAAAATTCTCATTGTTACCCAACATGATCATATACTGTAGATTTCTGTTTCACAAATAAATTACATTTATTATTACTTCTAGAAAATATGGAACTATCTCTTCAATAGGTGGTACCATAATAAGAAGATAGCTTTATGATTAAAAAAAGGATAAAATTTGATGCATAATTCATATGATAGGCCAGGATAAATAGGTAGGAGAATTAAATGTAAATAATGAAACCATAAATATATGAGAAATTCATACATTTCAGCATAAATGTATGAGAAATTTCATGAGAAAATATGGGTGACATTCCATATAACCTTGGAATTGGCAAAACTTGCCCAACTGGGATACAAAATACAGAAGCATAAAATTAAAAAAAAAAAAAAGCATGGAAAAGACACCATAAGCAAAATAAAAAGAGAAATAAAAAACTGCATATGAATTTTGATACTTACATCACAAAGGTTTAATATCCCTAATATATAAAGAAATTCTGAAAATAAAAACAAATACACAAACTTACAGGGCAAAAATCAGAGAAATGAATAGGAAAACAAATGAAGTGCCTCTTGACAATATAAAATGATGCTCAATTTCCATTTTTTGATGAAATTCAATCATCTTTCATATTTGTTGTTTCCCTGTATTGAATGTCTTTTTTTTTTTCTTGTGGTTACATTGTCTTTTTCTTTGCTTTAGTAACTCAATTATTGTAACTCAATTTAGTAACGAAATCATTATATACTTTTAGTTCTTATTTATTCTGATTGTAGTTTGCTGAGCTTCTCTGATCTACAAGTCAGGTTTTTTTAGAAGTCAAATTTGGAGAGTTTTCAGATTATTTTTTAAATAATTTTTCTTTTTCTACCTCAATCAATACTTCTCTCTGTGATTCCAATACATGTATGTTATAAGTTTCTGATATTGTCCTATAGGCCCTTGAAACTACATTTTTCAATAGGGTTCAGAGAGGACAACAGAGATGTTTTCCTTACCATGAAAGAGCAGTGGGTATACAGGGTGGTAAGTACACATCACTGAGTATTAGAACCGGATGAGACCTTAGAAATCAAATCCACTGCTAAACTTCCACAGGCAAGGAACATTTGTCTCTCAGATTTTTACAGTCACACGCTAGTAAGTGGCTGAATTGTGACCAAAATTCAGATCCTCTAACTTCTTTCTAGTGTTCTGTTCTCCATTCTATGATGCCTTCCTAAATCTATGTTACTTTATTTTTCTGATTTTTGTTATAACACTAAATGTTATAACACATTGTTGAACTATGGCCAGTCCTCACATTCTTTTTGCTCAGGTAGATAAAATGAAGTAAAAAAGCAAAACAAACCAACAACATTGTTCTAAGAGGGTAGATTTCATGTTAAGTATTCTTACCACAATAAAATTTAAAAGAAAAGAATATTGTTCTAACTTAGGAGTTCCAGAGTAACTATTTTCCTGTTTTTTTATGTTTAAGAATGGGTCCATAATCCTCATGTGTATGTTCAGGCCATTGTTTAGTTAAGGTTTTTTCAGCAACAAGCTGCTAGAGAACATGACTACGCCCTCAGGTGGTGGTGAGCATGGGTGTGCACATAAGGCCTGCTCACTTAACTGACTTAATCATGATTTTCCTACCAACAGGTAGTGGACCCGCTATTGCTAAGAACAATAATTTGACTCTTTAATTTCACAATTTCCATTTGATTTATTTTATAGTTCTCATTCCTCCACTGAAATTTCCTAATTTACTAAGACCATGTTTTTCACTAATAATTTCAACATATTTTTCTTTCATTCTTTTACTAAATTCTAAGCGACTTTGAAGTTATTTGCTAAGTCAAACAACGGTGCCATTTTGGATTTGATTTTTATTGGTTGTTTCCCAGTTCCTTTATGTGTCTACTGATTACTGATTGAAAACTTAGAAAACTGTGGATAATACATAGTATAGACTCTGATTTCAGTGTTAACAGGACTTTCACTTACAGTGGATCACCATGAACTTGAAAAGTCATGGTTGTATGATTTCCTGAAACTGCATCTGTGAAAAGCCCAAGGTATCCCCAAGTCCCTCTAACTTGTTGGGTCAAACTTCAAATTCTGTCTCTCTCATAGATTTTATTAAGGCTTTTCTTTTTTTCTTTCTTTCTTTTTTTTTTTAGGGCTTTATTGTTGTGGGTTTAACGCTAGCACAGGCCTTTGGTTGCTTCAAGGAACCACTCCATTAAAATCCAACGTCGAGGGGCGCCTGGGTGGCTCAGTCATTAAGTGTCTGCCTTCAGCTCAGGTCATGGTCCCAGGGTCCTGGGATCGAGCCCCGCATCGGGCTCCCAGCTCTGCAGGAAGCTTGCTTCTCCCTCTCCCACTCCCCCTGCTTGTGTTCCCTCTTTCCCTGTCTCTCTCTGACAAATAAAAAAATAATAATAATAATAAAATAAAATAAAATTCAATGTCAAGGCCTTTAAGAATGAGCACATTCTCTCAAGGTGTACACTGTATTCTTTACCTCCTTCTCTCTGGTTTAGCCCTTTCTTGTCATTGCTGGCTTCCCATTACATTATTTATTTTTCCTCCTACTCAGTCATACTTTTAAAATGATTCTTTTAATACTTTATCCAGCATTTTTCAATGTTCTATACCAGAAGTTTACCTCCAAACTTCTCGTCTATTCTAGTTCCAGAGAAGAAGCCCTTGTAATATAATCACTTTGTTTCCTAAATACAATGGTTCTTATCATTGGGTAGATAAGAACTTTATGCAGATACAGAGCTTTCACAGCATAAGTGAAATTAGGTTGAGCATCTTTCAGTTAAAGAAGCAGACAGAAATGACATAAAGCACAACCAACGTATGAAGGCACAGAGGCCTAGAGTCAGGCTGGAACATTTTCTCTAGGTGAGGAACTATGTACAAAAGGACCAGATATTGTAGTAAAAAGACCAAAAAGAGAGGGAGCCAAGAACTTGGGAATAATTGTGGCTAAGTGTCTGGAAAATTTTATAACATATATTCCTACATAAAACCAAAAGACCATCTTGACTTTCATTTCTTTCAACCTTTTTTTTTTTTTTTGCCTATTTTCCAGAATTGTTCTTTCAACAGTATTTTTTTTCAAACTTCTTAAATATATCATTCCATATAGCCCTACAATTTATAAGAGGTTATAACCTTTTTTTGATCTTCATCTTTCCTGATCTGAAGTTAAACCCTCTGAACTTTGCTTTTCTCTTCTAGAAAAAAGACATAACTACTTCCTTGAAGGACTATTATGAGAATAAATGAGAGCATATGTGAAAAATTTACCACAGTCTAGCATTTAAAAAAAAAAAAACACACAGTAGACTGTTTGTCTGTATGACAAGGGAGAAGCAGGACTACTGCTTTGCTCTGCATATATATGATAGGTCCTTCTCTACATCCACGCTAGTGAATTAGGAGACTTCTCCATGAACCATTACAATTCCGATCACCAATTTCCAATATGTTAGGGTTTTCCCCTGTACCACCAAGCAATTCTTTGACACAAGCTGTTCTACAATTCAACTTAATTCTGATACTATCTATGTGGAGATCCCACAGGTTAAGTGTTCAGTCCTACAAGACTGTCCCCCTCACCCCCCAACTTCAGTCACAAACTCAGGTTGTCACCTACGCTTCTGACCTACTGGCTACAGATCAGAGGTTCCAACTACACCCAACTTGGATTTGATTGATTTGCTAAAGCAGCTTCCAGAAGTCAGAGAAACATTTTACTTACTAGATCACTGGTTTATTATAAAAGAATATAACTCAGGAACAGCCAGATGGAGGGGATGCGTAGGGCAAGTCAAGATGTGGAGATAGGTCATGGAGCTTCCATGCCTTTTCTGAGTGTGGCAATCTCCCCAAACTCCAGATGTTCACCAATCTGAAATCTCTCCAAACCCTGTCCTTATGGAGTTTGATGGAAGCTTTGTTACATTGGCGTAGTTAATTAAATCATTGGCTACTGGTGATTAAACTCAATCTCCTACCTCTTTCTACTGCTCTGGGGTGGATGGGTGGGTAGATGGAACTGAAAATTCCAACCCTCAATCTCAGGGTTGGTTTCCTGGCAATCTGCCCCCATTAGCAGGTAACCTAGGTGCATTTCAAAAGTCACCCGATTAACGTAACAAAAGACACTTTTATGATTCTCATCACAGGAAATTCCAAAAGTTTTAGGAGCTCTATGTTAGAGCCAGACAAAGACCAAATATGTATTTTTTATTGTCAATCACAATATCACAACCATACTTGGAAAGGGTGCAACCAATTGAGGATTCAGGTAAACCCAAACATTCCCCCTTACTCAGAAGTGTTTCAAGCCAGAGACAAGCCTTTTATTCTACAATTCTCAGAAGCCATTTTAAAGGGTTCATCGGGAAACTGCTTATAATCAATTGTCTCATATTACTCCTTATGTTCATGCCTTTTTTTCCTTCTGTTATCAACTTTCCCTACTTAACCATTTTAGTTATAATTAGTCTCACATTAGCCCATTTATCAAAATCCTTCAGCTGGAGCTCCACTGGCTTGTATGAAAATTAATAAAAGGAAACCTCATTTAGAACAGAGTTGGGAGGCCAGCCGAGGGAGCGTTCATGCCCAGCACTAGTTGTTAATTGCAGAACCCAACAGGAAGAGAGGGACCTTGCAAGTAGATACTACTCTACTATCCCATCAAGAGGAAAGAAGATTTTTTCCTCCCCTGGCAACAGCACAGCCAATAAGAGACAGTCACAGCTTGGCCAATGAGAAGCCACTATACTCTGAACTCCCAATTTACTCCAATGGACTTTCAGTTTAAACAATCTCTCTCAACTGCCACCTTTTCTCTATAAAAAAGCATTCATCTCCTTTGTTCTCCAGACTTACCTATGGTTTTGCCATAGCTTGCTTGCAATTTTCTGCTATTCCTGATAGAGTAGGCAGTTAGCTAGATGTAAGCAGGAACAAGTGCTTTCAGACTAATAAAAGGGAGGAGGCTAAGTTCCAAACTGCCGGACAGACCCAGGGGATATGCATGCGTACTTTCCCATCACCCCTACCCTACAGTGACGCAGAGCTTTGCTCTAATACATTTACACTGTGGTTTTAATCTCTCCCAGGCAGAAAATGGCCACCATGACAGTTCTGACAAGGACCGTATAAGGCCTCCCAACTGGTAAGAGGAGCCTCTTAGATGATTGGCTATAAGCTTAGTCAGAAATCGTCCTAGCTATGACCCATAACCTATCCAAACATAAAAAGCAAAGACAACCCTGACCCTCAGGGCAGCTGCCACCTCTGGGCCCGCCTCCTATCCCATCTGGAGGGTATACTTTTGCTTCAACTGCTATTAAATCCTTGCTTGCTTAAGAGTTTGGCTCGAGGGGCACCTGGCTGGCTCAGCTGGAAGAGCATCCATCTCTTGAGGTCGCGGTCCTGAATTTGAACCCCACTTGGGTGTAGAGACCACATACATACATACATACATACATACATAAACTTAAAAAAAAAAAGAGTTTGGCTCTGAATTCTTTCTTGGCCAAACTCAAGAACCAAAGCCAGGGAACAGGACTCACCATTGATAAACCCATTTCTCCTGGTAAAATAACTAGCGGTTTTATTTTTAAGGTTAACATCTGGGGGTGAAGCTCAACTGAAAGCTTTTCTAAACTTACCTCTGCTTTGAATTGTGCTGAAAAAAATAATCATGGAACGGAATTTACCAATCCCTGAACTAGTAACGGTGGCAACCCATAGTCAGGCAATCTAACTGTCCGGGCTTGAGTTATGCAAATGCCCCTATATCTGCCCTATTCACACTGGAGGAAACGGTTATCTACTATTTGCAAAGGGATATTTTGTTATCAGAAAAAAAGGGAAAAAGACCATGCTGGGCAGCAAAACCCACAGTTTCCATGGCTCCCTATATATAGTGAAATTATAGTAGAAAGGATGTAGGAGGGGCGCCTGGGTGGCTCAGATGGTTAAGCGTCTGCCTTTGGCTCAGGGCATGATCCCAGGGTCCTGGAATCTGAGCCCCACGTCAGGCTCCTGGCTTAGCGGGAGCCTGCTTCTCCCTCTGCCTCTCTCCCTGCTCATGCTCTCCCTCTCTCTATCTCTGTGTCTCAAATGAATAAATAAAATCTTTAAAAAAAAAGAAAAACGAAAGGATGTAGGAGTAGGAAATGAGACATGTTCACAGCAGGAAGCCGCTCAAATAAGTAAGTTTTGTGGGGTTTTTTTTAATCCCCTAAGTACTAGACTGAAACAGTAATTTTCTAGATTTGACTTAATCTTCCTCTGAATTCATTTCCAAAGGAATAATGTTGTTTAATCTTATTACCCAAGAAATCAAAAATCCTAAAATAACAATTCAACTTTTTGTTAAACTCAAAGAACGGCACCAGTCATGCCCTGAATCATGCCCTGCTCAGCCATCTTTAATTCCTTACTAATTCACGGCAATAGAGTGGAAACTTAATAGAAAGAGATTCAGGGGTGGGGGTGGGGGGATGGGGGTGGCACAGGGAGAAAATGGAATGTCTTATGTCATTATCCAAAATGCATTTTCATTTTATCAACTTTGCTCATGACTCACTGAAGGATCTGACATGAATTTAAACGTGTTAAATCTATTATAATATCGTCTATAATGAATCTTACTGTTTAAGAAGATGAGTATTTGAATATAGTCATTAGGACTTCGAACAAAGAGAGGGAGCAAGAAAAAAAAGTGTTCAGTTCTAAAGCAAGATTTACAATCTTTTGATAGCTTGTTTACATATATATCTTTTATAGTAGCTCTAGTAATATTAGAGCTCTACTGAAATTTTTACAATGCTGACTTCACAAATATAAGGTAAGTCTGATTTACTTCCAAATTAAGATTTCCACATTGTCCCTGGCTAGTCATGAGACTAAAAGATGCTTGAATCTAACAGCTGTTCAGAAGACTTTGAGAGAGGCTTAAATAGGTACTTCAGGATATGTGTATTATAATCAGCAAAAATTATCTATAAAATATCATTAATCAATAGGTTGCTCTTCCATGTTTTTATAAAGTATTTCTTATGTTGAAGGAACATGAGAAAGACCGTGGTTTATGTTACTTCCAATCCTTTGCCCTCTTAAGGAGAACACATATTTTACGATAAACTTTTTTAAATAAATAAATATAATGCAAACCTATTCACTATTCATTTAAGAATTCAAACTACTGAAGTTCATATTCACTTTTTTGAAAAAAGACTTATTTATTCATATTCATTTCAGAGAGAGAGAGAGTGTGTGTGTGTGTGTGTGTGTAGGCGGAGGGACAGAGGGAGAGGGAGAGAGACAAAATCTCAAGCAGACTCCACACCATGCATGGTACCCGATGTGGGGCTCCATCCTAGGACCCTGAGATCATGACTTGAGCCAAAATCAAAGAGTTGGTTGCTCAACCCACTGAGCCACCCAGGCACCCTGAAGTTCATATTCACTTAAAATGGTCAACATACAGGAAACCAAATATGTAAGTTTATGTATAATTCCAAGGTTTATGTATACTTACACATATGTACATATAAACATATGAGATATATATACATAGATATATGACAATGTGCATGTATATTCTCACAAAATTCTTAGGTATAATTGATGAATTAAAGAATATTTCTTGCATTTTTTCTTGAATTTTTTATATTATAAACTTTACAAAAATATTTAATATTAAATTTTAATGAAAGATATACATTATATTCAATGTACAGACTCTACTTTTGACAAGAGATTACAACTAAATAGTATATAATACATTGTATTCTTGCCTCATGCTTGCCTGTCATTCATGCATTCATTATAAACATTCTCTGAAGGAGACTGAGGACATGGAAACTCAAACAAGGTAGAATAAGAAAAGTTACTATATAAAGCCCAATAAATATAATTAAGCATTTTTAACCTTTATCCTATGTTAATCTCATAAATATGAATTTACCATTATAAAATACATTATAACAATTTTAAAATAATTTAGAATTTTATTAATAGAGACAACTCTTCCAGTTCATTCACATGCATATACATCATTATCATTATCAGAAAGTATTTACTAAAATTTACAATTTACAAAAAAATTTTTTTTTAATTTTGTATATAAATAGGGGGAAAAAACCCACTCTTTATTGATTTTTCTCCACTTTCTGTCCTTGTGCTTTTACTTGTTTTCCCCTTCAGCCTGGAATACACTAACCAGCCTGTTATGGGCTGAACTTTGTCCTCCCCAAATTCATATGCTGAAATTCCAACTCTAGTACCTCAGAACGTGACCGTGTTAGGGGATAAGGTCTTTAAAGAGGTGGTTAAAATGAAGCTGATGTGGTTTTGGAATATAGGTGAGGTTCAGTGGGGTGAGGTCCGGAGCCGACGACCAAGAAGGAATTCTTGAGATGTCTTTGGTGCAAAAAGGTGGTTTATTAAAGCACGGGGACAGGACCCGTGGGCAGAAAGAGCTGCTGCACCAGGGTTGTGAGGCGTGGCTGATTATATACTTGGGAGTTGGGGGAGGTTTTTTGTTTTTTTTTTTTAAAGATTTTATTTATTCATTTGAGACACAGAGATACAGAGAGAGAGAGAGAGAAAGCATGAGCAGGGAGAGAGGCAGAGAGAGAGGGAGAAGCAGGCTCCTCACTGAGCCAGGAGCCCGATATGTGGCTCGATCCCAGGACCCTGGGATTATGACCTGAGCCAAAGGCAGACACTTAACCATCTGAGCCACCCAGGTGCCCCTGGGGGAGGTTTCTAAAGAACTTTCATATGCCAAGGAGAACCTACAAGATACGGAGGCCTTGCCATTGTCTAGTTAAGGTAATTTTCCCCTCTAGCAAGGTATTAACATTAAGACAGATGGGAGATTCCTGGAAGAATGTCACACAGGCCCCCCTCCCCAGGAGTCTGTGGGGCGGGGGAGGTTGCAGGGTGTCAGCTTATGCTTCATCTTTAGCTAGCCTTCTGCTCCCTCATCAAAGCCATTCCCATGGAGCCCTAATCAAATACGACTAATGTTCTTAGGAGAGGAAGAGATATTAGGAATGTGCTCACTCAGAGGAAAGCCCATGTGAAGACACAGCAAGAAGGCCATCTGCAACATCTGCAAGCCAAGGACAGAGACCCCAAAAGAAATGCTGACATCTTGATCTTGTACTTCTAGCCTCCAGGACTGTGAGAAAATAAACTCATTGTTGAAGCGATTCAGTCTGTACTATTTTGTCATGGCTTCCCTTGCAAACTAATATACTCACTTTCCACCATCTAGTATGTCCAAGTTTTGTCTATCTGCTAGAATAGGAAGTTAGGGAGACATGAGTAATAGGGGAAAAAGAGGATGGCAGATGGGAAATCGCCAGGGATCACCCAGTAGCCACCCACAGACCTCAGGTCTCCCTGAGACCAACCTCTTTTGCGGTTTAGCACAGTCTCATAAGCAGAAGACAGGGGCCACAGGGACTGGTCCAACTTCAGAGCATGGGCATTTAAGGAATATCGTGTTGGGTAGTAATGCGTAGGCTGTTATAATATCATTACAATATCATTTGCATTGCAATTTTGGTCCTGTCAGTTTCGCCTAGGTGTCCATGGGAAGATGGCAGACACAAACTCACAGAGAAGGTTGAAGGGGAGGAAACCAGGGTGGATACAGAGGGTGGTATAATAATGACGAGATGCAAAGAAGGAGACCAAATAGACATCCCATAAAAAAACAATGCAAAAGTCAGCAGGCTGCTACCCACCCTAGGATCAGCCCACACCCCCATCTCTGGAGTGTACTTGCACTTCGCTAAATAAAACCTTCGCTGCTTTAACTCTCTATCGAATGTCTCAGTTGAATT
The DNA here is from genome assembly GCF_054177405.1 of Leptonychotes weddellii. Taxonomy (NCBI): domain Eukaryota; kingdom Metazoa; phylum Chordata; class Mammalia; order Carnivora; family Phocidae; genus Leptonychotes; species Leptonychotes weddellii. The sequence continues at coordinate 71,959,580 of NC_138380.1, read as the reverse complement.
CTTTCCTTCAAGAAGACAAGAACTGAAGAATTTTATAATCCACTACCAGTTAACATATCCAGCAAGAGCCTGTTGACAGGCTACCTGTTCCTCCTCTTCTTTCTTCCCTTCCTCCCATACTCCCTAGGAGTAATAACTCCAACTTCTTAATTTGGGTACCTTGGCACTTTCATTTCTACTGATAAACATATCACTTTGAAAGCAGGTCTATCTAGGAATCCATCAAAATGCTTGAAACATTTTCTTGATCCATCAAATCATGCTGAATGAGCAAACAGAGATAAGTGAAGGCAGCATGAGTGGACAGCAGGGTCAAAGGAAGAGTTTTTGGAGATAAAAGATATGATGATAGAGGTCAAATAGATGGATAAATCATAGTTCGTGTTGAATGGCTTCGATTTCAGTAGATCATATATGGATATTTGCTATCAATAGAGCGGGTGAAGGTAAGGATAGGAATGTGAAGGGAGTTTTGGGGCACCTGGCTGCTCAATCAGTAGAGCATGCGATTCTTGGTGTAGGGGTCATGAGTTCAAGCCCTACATTGAGCATGTAGCCTACTTAAAATGAAATTTAAAAAGGAATTTGAAGGAAGTTTTGAAGTCACACTCAAGAGAATGTTCAAGAAAATAGGTAGTTGAAGGAACTGTTGAGCATTAAGAAAGACGGACCTTGTTGAACCAGACTAATGCCATCTTGGGCAAATCCTCCACGAAGCCCTTTCTGTGACCCAAAACTTTGAGTGCAGCCCCCACCCCCACTTTCTTTCCTTTTGTTTAACCACACTCTGAAGTACACCCTTGGGGCTTAACGTCCTTGATCTGCCCCAGAGGAGGTATAAGTATGACACACACCTATTTTTCAATACTCTCCTCTTGGGTGGTCCCCTAGCATGTATACCCAGCCTCTAACGCTATACAAGCAGGTCTTAAGGGAGGTGGGGTTGGTGAGATCTTCTCATGTTGCAGCCGCCCAACACATCCCTCTGTCTGTAAGTCCCCATAATGAACCATTTCTGGTCAAGCTGGACTTGTAGGCCAGTTTCTTTGGTCCTACAGCTCCTTCAGCCCTTGGAGGTCATCTTGCATATACCTCCATTTCGAGACAGTAATGCTTAAAAGTATGTGGTACTGAGGGGAAAAGTCAAATAGCATTCCTTAATGAGTTCCTATAAACAAATTTATAAAATTCACAATTTATTTTCTAGAAAATATTAGCACCTCTCTCCTTAGTGAAAACAGAACCCTATATAGTCAATTTGAGGGATTATGGCAAGCCAGACATTCAGAAGAAATCCTGGCTTCAAGAAAAGCCATGCCAATGTACTTTGCTGCACCTGCGGGCCTGAGCAGCTTACAGAGGCCTGGGTACTTACTAACCAGAGAAAGGAAAAAGACACACAGCTCGTGGGAGGGATTGGAAGGGGGAAATCTTTTTGAAGGAGTGTCTCTATTTAATGTAATCTATAGATTACATTAAAAAAAATATGATCTCAACATGGAATTTTACTTGATCCCTGCAGCCTCTGAATCTGAGGAGTAAATAATTTAAATAACAACAGAGGCTGAAAGTCAGAAAGGATTTAAACCTCATCAGTATCGAGGCTTAATTCTATAATTATCTCCTGCCCTTTCTGGGGTAGGGAGTGATTGGCTTTAGAGAAATAAAGCAAATAGCAGAAGGCAAGTGAGGCCTGCTGCACTCCAACCACAAAAAGGATTTAAACGGACCCCCCAGCCCCACCCCCACCAGCCAAGGTCACTGTAAGTATCATGACAAATGAGGCCCGACCAGATGACCAGATGGGACCTGTGTCAGAAGTTATGTGTCACGGAATACTGCAAAACATGCCCTTTAAAAAAATTAAAATTTTGATTTTAAAACCGCTGTCCTCATTTACTTGTATTTCCACAAGCTTCTCTGAGTGGGAAAAAGAAGTAGAATTAGATTAATGGTTCTCAAAGCATGATTTGAAAACCCTCAAGCCTCCCAAGTACTCTCAGGGGTCTGCAAGTTTCTCTCTTTTCTAAATTCACATCCAGATGATGCTGGATTATATTTATTATACTGCAGATACACAGCATACCCCAACACACTGAATGCAGAAGCAGATACTAGTATTCAACTATCCCTGATAAAGTTGGCTTTAAGGAGATTTGCACACATGTAAACAAGAGCATTCTTCTCATATTTTTGTTTTGTTTTGGAAAACGTGCCACTTAGGTTGACACATAATAAGTTTATTATTGTTAATGTAAATAGGTTTTTAAATTCTAGAAATCAAATTTAATTTCTACTATGATAAATATCAAGAGATACAATTACATCAACAAATATTCTTTGAAGTCCTTAATAATCTTTAAGCGTGTAAAGACCGAAAAGTTTCAAACTGCCAAGCTATTTCAATGTGAATCACAAAGGACCTGTGGTCTATATTATCTGTGTGAAAATGCTAATCCGGGTTTACCCATGGGAGCACACGGTGCATGTGACCATTGACCATCACTAGCATCATGATACTTCTCTATCCTGGTGGGTTCTAATGAGGAAACTACCCAAAGCCTGCCCCTGTAACCCTTACAGAAAACAATTTCATTTTAGTTCATAACTTTGTGTTATCTGGGGATGCTTATCATCCAAGAAGCAATGAAAATTCTTGCGGGAGAAGATGTAATGACTTACTTTAATAGCCATATTCCTTCCCTTGTCTCTTTTCCCACTGAGAATAATGCTTGGTATAGAACGAACCACTAAGAATTATTTGTTAATTAAAAAAAAAATTCAACACCATATTGTCAAAGTACTATAGAAGCTATCTAGATAATATAAACTTGGTAGCTGGAGAAAAAGAACTAAAACTCAAAAGGTTACATAAATATGAAAAACTGATTAAGGGAGGATATACAATATACATACATATATATGTATATGTGTATTTATGTGTGTGTGTATATATACATATATATATTCTACTATCTCCTCCTATATGTATATATACATACATATGTGTGTGTATATATCTTTAGATAGATAGATATCTATCTACTATGTGGTAGGTATCTACTTAGGGTATAAGAATATGTAAGCACACATTCTATTAGCGATCAACATTATGATATGTGTATATGTGTATATATCTTTAGATAGATAGATATCTCCCAACAGTGAGAAAGACATGAGTCATGGGTAAATTGACAACTGAAAATATTTAGCTGCTGAGATACAGAAACAATGTGAACCCACATCTTTGTTCTCACCAATGAAAAACATTACACATCCTTTAGAACATACAGAAACCATCAAGTAACCACTGATTATATGCAGCATCAGATTTTAAAAAACATTTTTAGTGAGATATACATCAGTAAGTGTATTACTTTCCAACATTTTATGGATTTTTTTTTATTTCAGCTTGGTTTTAAGGTTTTTCATCACAATATTATATTCACTCATGTCACAGGAGAAAAGCAGATGCCAAAGAACACTGTCAAAAAGTTGCGCTAATATTTTATATATTAGCAGTTATCTTGACCTCTACTTCTTGATTAATAAATCAGCCATTGTTAATCTTCAGACATAAAAGTACAGCCCCACTGCCCTTTTTTTTGTAAGCTTATGAATAGTTTCTCAAAAGAATTTAGAAAGCTTTCAATAAATCAAAACAATGAAATCACAGACATGGAACTACGCTATTAGGAGCTTTTCAAAAACAAAGTTCTGGAGGAAAGCAGACCATGAATGCGTCAAGAAATAGCACCTCCCTGGAGTGTTTATGGAGTGTATGCCATGGAAAACTTCTTCTGCAGCCCTCTTATGAGAGAAATAAACTGACTAGAAAAAATCCCCTAAGAAGTCATTGTTTTCTATTATCTCTGATTCAAACTGACCCTTTGAAGTAAAAGTCTTAGGAAGATATTTTCTTTGTCATTTTTGTTCTCTTACTCTAATGTCTGAATCTATAATCGTGTGATAATTAGGTGAATTCTTTATGATTAAAAAAAGCTACAAGTGGTTCTTACATGTGTCTAAATATTCCTTCCCACATAGACATCCGTCACCTTGTAGGCTTTGGCACAAATTTCCTCTTGGCCTATAATAATCATCATCACCTCTTATATGACTGTATACTTCCCATGTTAAATATCAGAGCAAGCAACAGTTTATATAGAACTGACCTGTGTGTATCAATTCTCAAAATAAGAATCAAAGAAACATTCTTATGTCTGTAAAGCTTTACTGTTAACAATACTTTTATATGTTTCAACATTGCTAAATCAAAAAAAAGTGTTCTTCATTACATTTTGGTTCACAATTCATTGGTAGTTAAATGGAATAATTTCAAAGATTGTAATAAAGAAATCTATCCATATGGCACTAAGTGATTTTGTCATTATGTTTATGTATGTTTTAGGTACTTGCTAAGTGTATCTACAGAGGCAAAATCCTACTTATCGGACATTAGTCTATCTGTTGAAAACAGATTTAAATACTTCCTTTTACTACCAGAGGCTTTATCAGGAGAGGAAGCTTAATGTACCATATTGTGATATTAAATTGTATTCCATCTTTGCTGCTTTAAACATCTTGAAGAAATGTTGATTGTTTGCGTTTCATTTTATTTTTCTCCCTCCATTCCATGCAGGTAACCAGATTTTTTGTGGAGCTGAAAATAAAGAAGCTTGTAAGGACAGCCTTATAAGATCTTAAACTCACTGTCTGCATAAAAAGCTTCTAGCCGTCAAAAGGTTTAAAGTCACTGGGAAGTTTAGACTAGGTCACTGATGCTCAAAATGTGTCTGAGAATCCATGGGGGGGGCCCTTGAGACTCTTATAAGAGTCCACAAGGTCATAATAATTGCTTATTGCTAATTACATGACAGGTGATATCATAATGTTGATTGCTAATAGAATGTGTGCTTACATATTCTTATACCCTAAAATTTTCTCAGTTTTAGTTTCTAATAGGATATAAATATCAATAGGACAGAACCCACATAAACGAAGGTTTTCAGGGATCCTCAATAATTTTTAAGAGAGTAAAGAGGAAAAAATTTTATGACCATAATCTAGAAGCGAAGGGAAAAAAGTAGAGTATCTTCTTGGGACTGAGAGGAGTCATGGTGAGAGAGTGGAAGTAAATTTTCCACAACTGGGAAATAGCAGAGATCAGCTTGACCCAATTCCCTAGCAAGGTCTCTGGGGGGGAGGAGAGGGGGGTGGCAGGATCTCAGAAGGCCGACTACTAAAGCCCTAGATATTCTGCCTCTGCCAAGATTTATGCAGTGCGGCTTGGGAAGGATAGAGCTGAATTACCTGCCCTCATGAAAACAGATAAGCTCAAGCAACTAGAATGTCAAGGACGAAAGTTCTAAAAGATGTACCAAAGCATAGAAAGTTTTTCATTCTTTTTTAGGCAGCCTGTGTAGTCATTTGTTTGACCAGTAACCCCATTTATCTTTGGAAAAACTTCTCTGGTTTGCATACTCCTGGTATGAGAAAGATTCCATGTGCCTGGGTCCTCATTATAGAAATCAGATTTCCCCTCTCCTTATACCTTGGTTTAACCAGGAGGTAGGCATGACATTAAGGCCTGACAACCACATGGTCTCTCCTAGGACTGTAAGTCTCGAACTAGTGGCAACAGGATAGAAAGAATTTGGAGACTATTCACCATAGTGATTCTGATGACAGCAGCAGGTGTGACAGATGTCCTGGCTGCTATGCTTCCCACCTCTTTCCTTCTAGGACTCCTTGTATCCCTGTCCATCTTGAGTCGGCAGCCCGAGCCCCCTCCCAATAACTTTCCAATAAATTCCTCTTTGCTTAAGTCAGCCAAAAACCTGCCCATTAGAATGAACACACAAACACAAACCCCCAAACCGCAGAGATTGCATATCGCTCAGGCTCATAGAGATGAGGACATGGAACTACACAAAATTTAATTTTTAAAATAATGAAAAAAATATCATGATCCATCAAATTAAAAAAAAAAGGAAAGGTCCACTAATTTTAGTAATTTGATGTTTACTGTCAACAATCAGCCACTTATATAAAGTTATAGCTTCTGGCTTAAGTTTCATCTCTTTGACAATCCTTATCTGATGTGAATATGAAGATGATAGAATCTTGAATCAGTGATATGTAACAGGGTGCCCAGGAAAGGGACTTTTTAACAACAACAACAAAAAAAAACATGCAATCTAAAAATGTGAGATTTGGCAGCTTCCCCTTCACCCCCTTCAGACTGGAGAGAGCAAAGTACCTAGAAAGACAAATTGAAGTGGTACTTATTATATGAACGCAATATCAAGAGAAAGAACTTTTTTTTTTTTTTTTGGTTTACGTATTGGCAAACCATCCCTTTATATCCTTCGATATGTTTAGTGGATTTCATTTATTTTTATTTATTTTTTTAAAGATTTTATGTCAGAGAGAGCACAAGCTGGGGGAGCAGCAGGCAGAGGGAGAAGCAGGCTCCCCGCTGAGCAGGGAGCCTGATGCTGAGCAAGGCGCCCCATGACAGACTCCATCCCAGGACCCTGGGATCATAACCTGAGCCAAAGGCAGATGCTTAACCAACTGAACACCCAGGTGTCCCTGCTTAGAGTATTTTAGATGGAAAGCGATGGCCAAGTGTGAAGTGGCAGCACCATATAGTGATTCAGAGGACAAGCTTGGGAGTCAGTCACACTGTCGGTGAATGCAGAAGCCACCATATCCCTGTTGAATATATATTACATTGGGCAGTTTTCTCAACTCTTCAACCCTCAGTTTTTAAATCTATAATATAAGGATATAATAGTACCTACCTCATAGAGTTATTGTGAAGATAAAAAGAAAATATACATAAACAAATTGTAGCTATTTTTCTTAGAGGTGAAGAAAACTTGGCGGGGGGACAATTTTAAGACCCCTAAATATTCCCTTGGCAATGCACCAGTTATTAGGGTTTTTTTGATTACTTTGTAATGAGCCTGCCTGAAGTATACTGATAGGGAAAGGTGGCCAAGATCTCCAAATGTAAACTTACAGAAAGTAAAGAGGAGTCTATCAGGTGACACAAATGGAGTAATCATGTATTCAGTTGAAGGGAAAATTCATGAGCCATTAAATTATAAGACAGATTTTTTCTTTTATTCCAGATTTGAATTATGTTAGCAGGAAGGGATCTGAATACTTATCAGAAAAGACAATTATTCAATAAGAAAGCTGACTGAGCAGGAAATGGTTTTGAATTGAGGTGGGCAAAATTTTCTTGAAATTTAGTAAAGACTAAATAAACATGATTTTGTTGGTAAGATTAAGCCATTCTGTTCAAAATCATTTTTCTGTTGTTTTTATGCAGAGAATGAATTTGAATGTTTCATGAAGAAGCAATTTAAGAGGAACAAAAGGGAAAAATGTCTTTGCTAAGTTGGATAAGTTGTAAGTTTTGAAAGTAAAAGCAGGAAAAGATAATGACCTCTAAAATAAAGAAAAACATGAAGATTGGAATGATGGAGTTAGATAATTCTCAAATCCAGTGACTTTTTAAACTAAAAGTAGTGTAAAATCTAAGTTTTATTATTAAATAATAAAAATAGACTTTAGTGATTTAAAGATAAGCAGCAGTTAATGTTAGGTTCATAAGCTCTTCTCTTTGAACCGCCTTCATAATTTTCTCTTTGAAAAGGAAAAATGAAGACTCAAGATATGCCAGTAGGAAATGACAGTATGCATTCTAATGTCTTTGAATTTCAACAGAATTTGATAAAATGAAGAAGGTATTCTAAGGTTTTCAATATTTTTCAAGTTATTTCCAGGAATAAAATTAATGCAGTAATAAATTCAGGACTCTAAAGGCAATCTTTGTAGAATTCTGCTTCCAGATGAGAGGGACATAGTCTAAACAGAACAGCTTTTAGCCAAAACAATAAAAAATACACAGATCTTCCTTGACTTACAATGGGGTTATGTCCTAATAACCGCACTGTAAATTGAAAATGTAAATTGAGAGTACATTTACTAGACCAAACCTACTGAATATCAGAACTTAGCCTCGCCTATTTTTTTTTTTAAGATTTTATTTATTTATTTGACAGAGAGAGACACAGCGAGAGAGGGAACACAAGCAGGGGGAGTGGGAGAGGGAGAGGGAGAGGGAGAAGCAGGCTTCCCGCTGAGCAGGGAGCCCGATGCAGGGCTCATCCCAGAACCCTGGGATCATGACCTGAGCCGAAGGCAGCCGCTTAACAACTGAGCCACCCAGGTGCCCAGTCAACTGTATTTTTTTTTTTTTAAGATTTTATTTATTTGACAGAGAGAGTCACAGCGAGAGAGGGAACACAAGCAGGGGGAGTGGGAGAGGGAGAAGCAGGCTTCCCCGCAGAGCAGGGACCCCGATGCGGGGTTCGATCCCAGGACCCTGGGATCACGACCTGAGCCGAAGGCAGACGCTAAACTAACTGAGCTACCCAGGCGCCCCAGCCTTGCCTATCTTAAACATGCTCAGAACACTTGTATGAGCCTACAGTTGGGCAAAATTATCTAACACATAGCCTGTATCATAATACACTGTTGAATATCTCCTGTAATTTACTGAATACTGTACTGAAAGTGAAAACCGGAGTGGTTGCATGGGTACAAAATGGTTGTAAGTCCATCAGTTGTTTACCCTCAAGGTTGTGCGACTGACTAGGAGTTGTGGCTTGCTGCCACCACCCAGATCACAAGTCTACTGTACCACATATTGCTTGTCTGGGAAAATACCGAACTTCGAAATTCAAAGTACTATTTCTACTGAATGTGTGTCATTTTACCATCACCATAAAGTTGAAAAATCTAAGTTGTAAGTCAAGGACCGACTATGTATATATAAACCACAACAAAAAAATCATTTATTTATAAAAAGCACCAAAGGGCAATAAATACAAAGAGGCCAAAAGTAACTAAATTTCAATGACTGTTAAATCCTCTCTGGACTACCAGTAATCTGTAGCTATTGTCTGCCTAGTCCGGGTCCAGGTGAGGGGAGGATTGGATCAGCCACAGGCAGAAGAACTCCACTGGATTAAAGAGAATCTAGAGGAGCTGTTAACAACCCTGTGGCCACTGTAAATGACTGAAATGAATAAAAGCACTTGGGAAGAGCTAGATCTTTTTACTTCCAAGTCTCCTGTATGGGATTTTTACTGTTTGTAGCACTGTAGATAGAACAAAGAGTTTGGTGTCTGGGCTAGAAAGGAAAGAATCTCAGGTTTCTCCAATTCTTCAATTTCCTGCTAGAGAAAGTGGCCTCTGATAGATACACAGCACAGGTAGCCCTTAACAGCTTTTGAAACAAGAGATGAAAAGAAACCATAGCAGTAATACAACTCTAATTCAGCTTAACTACTGACCGGATTGAGTCAAAAATGCTTATCCACTTACACTATCCTCCTGGAAGAGGGAAGAGTGTGCCGCCTCTGGGTGAAAATACTATGTACTTCGGTCTTTATGGACTTTTTAAACACAAGATCCAGAAAATAATAAAATATAAGATAGAAGCAGAAAGTCTGACCAATAATCAAAAGAAAAAAAAAACTAGGCAAGTTTTGAAAGGGCCCAGAATTTGGAATTAACATAAAGTTTCTTAATGTAAATATTTTAAAGAAATTACAGCAAAAATTAGATAAAATAAGTATCAAGATGGAAAAATTCAAAAGACCAGATCTCAAAAAAATAATAATTGCACTTCAAGAACATAAAAAATAATATAGCATTTTAAAAATAAGAATTTCCTAGAAAAAAATACAAGAATGTACTAGAGATTCATAAGACCCAACACAGTAGGGAAAAAAAAAAATTAGAGTATGCAAAGAGAAAAAGAAATTACTTGAACGTAACCATAATGAGAAAATTAATTGATCCCAGGACCCTGAGAGTATGACCTGAGCCGAAGGCAGACGCTTAACCAGCTGAACCACCCAGGCACCCCTAGGTATGACTTTATTAATATTCAAAAATTTAGGCTTCAAAACAAGGAATATACCTAGGGTTAAAGAGAAACAGTTAATAATGATATCAGGACCAGTGTACCAGGGAGGTTTAGCAATCCTAAAATGTATTTACCTAATATAGCTTCAGAATAAATGAAGCAAGAATTTACCAAGCTAAAGGAGGATTAGACAAACCCACAAGTACAGTCATAGTCAAATTGGAGAAAGTCGAGTTGGAGATTTTAACACAGTTCATTGAGTAATTGACAGTATAATCAGACAAAAATCAGTAAGGATTCAGGAGATACAAAGAACACTATTAATCAAATTGACCTGAATAGCATTTATATATTATACCCCAAAAGTACAGAATTTGCTTTCAAGTACACAAGAAACATTCATCAAAGTAGACTATATACTGAACCATAAAGTTGTAATAATTGTTAAGAAAAGAAATCATAAGGAATATTGTTTCTGATCACAATGGAAAAAAATAAATAAAATCTCAAATGTTTGCAAATTAAGAAATATGCTTATCAGTAACACATGGGTCTAGGAACAAATTACAATGAAGGTAAGAAAATACTTTGAACTGAACAATAAGGAAAATACAACATATCAAAATTTGTGGATGCACCTAAAGTAGTTTAGTGGTAAATTTAAGGCTCTACTAAAATTTATGGTTTTAAATTAATATATCAGAGAAGAAAAATATTGAAAATCAGTGAACTAAGCTCCAGTAAAGAAACTAGAATATAAGTCCAAACAAAAAAAAATAAAAGGAAGAAAATAATGAAGATAGCAAAAATCAACAAAATCGACAGTAAATGTATACTACAGAAAAGCAACAGAACCAATATACAAACACTGGGAAATTTTGTATTTGTTACTGGTTTGGGTTCCAGCATGTAAGGAAATATCCCTCCAGTCACTAGGTGACTACTAGGTGACCAATGATTTAATGAAAAAGACTTCAGTGGCACACACTACAAGAGAGAGAATTTAATCCCTGAGGAAAGAGCAGAGTTTGATTTCAAAGTTGACATGTTATAATATTCAAAATGTCCGGTTTTCAACAAAACATCATGAAATATGCAAATAACCAGGTTTTTTTTTTTTTTGTATGACTAATACAAAGGAAAAAAAATCAATAAATAGAACCTGTCTCTGAGGAAGCCCACACTATGGACCTATTACACAAAAACTTTTAATTAACTATTTTGAATATGCTCAAAAAGCTAAAGGAAACCATATATAAAGACTTAAAACTATGAGAACAATGTCTCACCAAATAAACAATATCAATCAAGATATAGAATTTTTAAAAATGGACCCAAAGAGAAATTTTGCAGTTGCCAAGTACAGTAATGGAAATGACAAATTCACAAGAAGGGCTCAACAGCAGATTTGAGCAGAAAGAAGAATCAGTGACTTGAAGAGGAGATAACTGAAATTATCTTGTCTGAGGAGAAGGGAAAAACAATGAAGAAAAATTAACAGAGCCTAAAAGCCCTTGGGACACCAACATATGCCAAGAGGATTCCCAGAAGAAGAGGAGACAAAGTGACAGAATATTTGAATAATGGCTGAACCTTCATAACTGCATAAGGAACACTAACATACACATCGGAGAAGCTTAACACACTCCACGTAGGATAAAAATCAAAGATATTCACACTGTAGCATATTATATTCACACTGTTGAATGTCAGAAACAAGGAATCTTTTTTTTTTTTTAAAGATTTTATTTATTTATTTGAGACAGAGAATGAGATAGAGCATGAGAGGGTCAGAGGGAGAAGCAGACTCCCTGCCGAGCAGGGAGCCCGATGTGGGACTCGATCCCGGGACTTCAGGATCATGACCTGAGCCGAAGGCAGTCACTTAACCAACTGAGCCACCCAGGCGCCCAGAAACAACGAATCTTGAAAGCAGTAGGAGAGAAACTGTCTGCATAAGGATACTTAATAAGATTAGCAATTGATTTCTCATCAGAAATCATGGAGACAAGAAGGCAATGGGATGACACAGTTCAAGTACTTAAAGATAAAACAAACAACTCTCAACCAAGAATTTTTATCTGGCAAAATCATCCTTCAAAAATAAAGGAGAAATTAAGACATTCCCAGCTAAAAACATGGGGAGTTCATCTCTAGTAGAGCTGAGCTGCAAGAAATGCTAAATAAAGGTTGTCTTTCAGATTGAAATGACATACATTGAATCCATGCAAAGAAATAAAAACACAGATAAAGATAACTACATAGGTAAATATAAAAGTCAGCATAATTGTATTTTTGGTTATAACTCCTCTTTTTTCCTATATGATTTAAAAGAAAATTGCACAATGATTTTAAATCAATGTCAATGGGCACAGAGTATATAAAAATGTAACTTGTGATAATAAGTACATAAAGAAGCCAAGGTCAGAGTTACATAGGAGCAAAGTTTTATATATTATTAAAAGTAAGTTGGCATTGGGGTGCCTGGGTGGCTCAGTCGTTAAGCGCCTGCCTTTGGCTCAGGTCATGATCCCCGGGTCCTGGGATCCAGCCCCGCATCGGGCTCCCTGCTCAGCAGGAAGCCTGCTTCTCCCTCTCCCCCTCCCCCTGCTTGTGTTCCCTCTCTTGCTGTGTCTCTCTCTGTCAAATAAATAAATAAAATCTTAAAAAAAAAAGTAAGTTGGCATTAATTCAAACCAAATTTTTATAAATTCAGATGTTAATTGTAATCCTCAGGATAACCACTAAAAATTAATTCAGGGAATTAAAATGAACACAAGAAACAATCTATTGAATACAAAATAAGGCAGTAATGGAGGTCTGAGAGAAAAGAAAAAGATATAAGACATATAGAAAACAAATAACAAAATTGCATAGGTCCTTCCTTATCAGTAATTATATTAAATATAAACAGACTGAACTATCCAATTAAAAGCATAATTGGCAGAACTGATTTTTGAAATTTATTTATATGCTAATTTAAAAGACACTTAGGTACAAAGGCACCATTAAGTTGAGAGTGAAAGAATGGAAAAAAATATATATATATTTATACCAAAAGAGAGCTTGAGTAGTTATGCTAATATCAGACAGAGAGACTTTAAGACAAAAAGTGCAGTTATACATCAATTATATCTCAATACAGTTGGAAAAAAAAACTTATAAGAAACAAAGAAGATCAATTAAAATCAATTAAAATGTTATAAGAATATATAATATATAGTCAAACTGAAGGAAGTTGGAGGTTTTAATGCACCATCAAGAAGACATATATAAATTATGTGTACGGTCCTCTAACAGCACCTCTATGAGCACAAAATATATGAAACAGAAACTAACAGAATTAAAGGAATAGACCATTTAACAATATTTGGGAACTTCAATACTCTACTTCTAATAAGGAGTAGAACAACTAGACAGAAGATTTATCAAGGAGATAAAAAACTTCAGCAACACTGTAAACCAACTAGATGAAAAGAATATCTTTATAGGATCCTGAGGAGATGAATGGATAACCACTAAGAGAAGAACAGTATTGCAAGATGCTCTTTGTTTACAAGAGAACATTCGGTCCATTAGGTAGTATAATGCATTTTCTAAGATCTAAAACATGCTGTCAGAGCAGATACTCTATGTGTCTTCAATATTTAGACTGGCCAAAATATTGGGGAAACTGATGTTTAAAAAAAGTCCTATTTTTTTTAGTCCCCTTTCCATCAAGGACAATGTCATACAATGTTTTATAATCCACCACATCAATTCAGTTACTGTCTTGATAATAAGGACTTATTTTGGGAGAACGATCTATAGATTACTCAGAAAGCCATCCTGTGAAAATCTGTGAATGTTGCCCAACCTCTAGATTGTGTCTTTCTTGCTTTGATCTTGTACTGTTTCTTCAGCCACAACAATTATTTATAAATGTAATATATTAAGCAAAAGTTATTAAATATAAAAAGAATAAGGAAACTTTTAAGAATGGCACAACACATTTAAAAATACTCTTCATGTAAGAAATATTTATGGTTTGATCACCGTGTACCCGGCGCTGCTCTATCCTAGCACATAAAGCAAAGAACAAAAAGGAAAAGCATCCCTACCTCAAGGAATTTCCATTCAGTAAAGCAAAGAGAATAATAAGGTGCCACAGAAAGGAGAAACCTGAGTGAAAAGAAATATTCAGTAGGTGACCATGCACACACACACACACACACACACACACACACACCAAGCCATTTCCTCCAACATCTTGTTCTAGAGCTTTGTAAGGTGAGAAGCAATCTTCAGAACAAAGCAACAAAGCAATTCAAGATTTTCAAGCATTCAAAAAATAAGACCACATTGCATTAAATATGCTATAGTTGGCAAAATCAGGCTACTATTTTTAGTCTGACTTCTTTTCCAAAGTTAATACATCTTTACGTTGTCCCTACATACAGACCTACATGATCCTTTGTATGGCATAACTTAAAATTAAAAATTGAATTCCATAAATGTCCCTTAATTGCCTAGTTCCCCTGTTACTCAATATTGGGAACAAATGCTACAGATTTTTTATGTATTCTTCTAGAGATCATTATGCATATTCCAGTAAATAAATTATCATCCTCATTTTTTAATGGAAAAAACAAACCCACAGAAGATAGCCAGCTTTATTTATGACTTTTTAAATTTATTTAACAAAATACTGTGGACTTCTTTCTGTATCAGTATATAAAGAGGTCCTTCAATTTTTATAACTGTACAAGATTTCATTTTATGAATACACCATTTTTTTTTATCTTTCTCCGATATTGATAGCCAACTACTGACATCACTCTAACTACGAAAAGATATTGGAACATTTTTTAGTTGTGCTTTTATTGTAGTTACTTAACATAGTCTATTTCACATTTGCCTCCATCATGTTTAAATCTGGCAGGAACAAAATTTGGCCCACAAATATTACTACTAAGTTTGAACATATCAATGTTATTTTAAGAAATATGTGTGGATTTGTTTCTTGCACCTAATGTTGTGTCTTATAAACATAACTATATTGCAACTTCTCTCTAAAATAGTAGAAAGGAGTAGGATTCAATCCATCTGGGAAATAACTGGGGAAAAAAAAAAAAAGATTGGCAGGAGAGAAAATAGGACTATGTTAAAATAGGCCAGCCTGAATGTTAGGGGCTAGATAGAGGAAGATCTTTAATATTTACATTACAAAGAAAACACATGGGATGGCTGCTCTACCAGAGAAATTCCATCTTGAAAAATATTTTTTAAACACTATCGGAGCAAAAATTTTATTATAACAAGTTCTCTAAATGGGAAGGGAACACGAGAACATCAGAGTTCCCTGGTGAAAGGAGGATGGCAAGATCTGAAGGAAGAGGAACATCTGGTAGAAATCAATAGGCAATAATCACATGCCTACCTACTCCTTCCTTTGAGCCTCCATATTTGGTGCCAGGTTTTCTTTGGGGAAGTGTCATTTGCACTAATTCGTCCTTTACCCCACATTTACTTAATGCTGTGACAGCCATGCAGCCATGAAGTTGGAGGTAAGACTGAATTCACCCTTGACTCTGGGAACAGAGTGTATCTCTTACCAAAAAA